>NW_024803647.1:0-2756 GCF_019175285.1 Sceloporus undulatus | reverse complement strand
ACAAAATGGACACTGGAACACAAAATGGCTGCCAGAACACAAAATGGACACTGGAACACAAAATGGCTGCCAGAACACAAAATGGCTGCTAGAACACAAAATGGTTGCCTCCACCTGAGCACTTGGCAGTTTGAGTCCTTCAGTGGAGAAACAGAGACTGAGGGAAGAGTGGAAGGAGGTTCTGGAGGAGGGGGCCTTGGGAGATAGAAAGCCTTCCTGAGATATTCGGGGTTCGCTTCCTAACAATGAGGTTTCTGGCCTCATAAAGGATTTGGGGCAAACTGGATCTGAAAGGCAGTAGTAGCCTTTTCTCTTGCCAATGGGATTTGCAGTGCATTTCCTGGAATGGATCTCCCAGCATCCAAATGGCCAGAGAGAGGAGGGTCCTGCCCTGCATAGTGTTGCCATCTCATGGGTCTTAGGCTTTGGGAATGTGTACCTTTGGCCAGTGTCCCTGTGGCTGGGGCTCGAGGGTCCCTCAGTCCCTCCTGCCTTTTTCCATATTAACTGCAGGAGGAGCCTGTGAGGGTGGGGCAGGGGGCGGGGTCTTCCAGCTCCTCTGCCCCCATTGGCCAGAATGAAGAAGAGGAGGAGCTTTTGCCTCTTTATTTAGCTTTGCATGCGGAAGAGTGAGCAGGAGACAGGGAGATGAGTAGAGAGTCAGAAGGGGACAGAGGGAGACAAGGAGGAAGGAAGAGTGTGCAGCGGGAGCAGAGGGACAAGGCCTGGAAGCGGTAGGCTTCACTGCTGTGCTGAGGCCTCCAACTGCCAAATGCTGAGGCAGAGGGGGCCATTTTGTGCTTCTTGTGACTGTGGGGAATAATGTTCCAGAACCTTCTCTGAGGCCTCAGTTGAACAGAGGCTTCTCTTTCTCTCCTGAGGCTCCAGAGCAAGAAGGAGGCCAGGCTCCTTGGGCCAAAAGGAAGGAAGAGTGTCTCTTTGCGTGTCTTTTGTGTCTCTCTTCTGAGAGGGTTTTCTTATTACACAGCTCTGCTCCTTCTGGGGAAGATGGGTTTTAAAAGGGATCAGAAATGGGGATGATAGTTTTAATACAAGCCTTATTCTTCTTCTTCACAAACATTGGGCTTTGGCTCCTAAGAGGAGGCTAGTCCCCCAAAAAAGGCCAAAAGTGGCTCCTTTGGGAGGTTTTAAAAGTCTCCCCAGTTTCTTTATTAATAGATTTTCAGACAAGAAGGAAGACCAGACCATCTCATATTACCAAGAAGGAAACAAACAAACATACAGACAAAGAAGAAGAGCAAAAATAAGTATTAGAGACTAAAACAAACTACTTATTTTTTTAAAGGAAAACCATTATTAGGAGGGTAAAAACAAGAATTGGGTGCTTCTACCCTTTTAAAACTGACTCCAGCTGTATTTGCACTGCAGAAATAATCCAATTTTAACGTGTGTTAACTCTCCTGTTTCCATCCTGTTCAGTCTTGAGATTAGTAGTTTGTTGTGACATGAGAGCTCTCTGGCAGAGAAGGCTAAGTGTCCAAAGGTAAAATCCCAGGATTCCATAGCACTGAGAAGTTAAAGCGGTGTCAAAATGCCTTATTTCTGTAGTGCGGATGCAGCTTTCTTGGGAAAGGGGCTGATGATGGGGAAAATCACTGGGGACCTCTGAAGGTTTCAGCAGATGATATATTTATTTAGTTATGATGCCCTCATTTCACATCTAGCTACAGGGACATAACCAGGGCCCTCTCCAATTCCCCATCCTCTAATCCCCCTCCACTCTAATAAGGCATGGAGTATCTTTTGTGTAGGGGAGCTGCAGTGAATCTAGGCTAGGTCCAGGGGGCTTTGTTTGGTGAAGAGGGAGGAAGGGGATACCCACCTCTGCATCAGCCCAAAGGAGCCATATGTCAGCTGTGTATGTCACCAGCAGGATGCTGTTCTTTGTGTCTTTGAGTGCTGCAGGGTTTCTTGCCAAGCCAATCCTAACACTGGTCCCTTTTCTCAGGAACGTCATCTCGACCTCCTTGTACACGGCTTTGGGGCCTCTCTTTCTGGAAGTGACCAAGTGCAGGGCCACCAGGACCCCCCTGACCACCTGATGGCCAACACAGAGGCCAAGCAGAGGTAGTTTGGCTCCAACAGAAAGAGGATGTTGAGGTACAACAGCTCTTTGGTGAGTCACTATCCTATTAGCTTCATCTGGGTCACTGCTGGGCCAATTTATGAAACGAAGCAAATCGAATACTGTCCATGTTTGGCAGAGACAATCCTGGTTAATCCTCTGTCTCCCCACTTTTTCAGGGGATTTTAAAAATGTCCCGGTTTGTCTCTCCTCCTCCCACTTTCCCCCTTCCTGAATGCAATTGAGTTTGCAGCCCATCAACTCAAAAGTGGGGAGAGGAGAGGAAAAGAAGAGATAGGATAAGGCTCTTCCCAGGAGGCTGAGGCAAAAGCAAACTGCCCTTCCTAGCTTGTGTGATTTTCCTCATAAACAACTTTGGCCATCTTCACTGCCTTCTGGGTTGCTTGTCCACATGTGTCCTGCTTTTCCTGTCTGTGAAATGTTGGGGGCTATGGGAGAATATCTCTGGATCTAAATATGGGGTGGGCCCAATCGCCCTCAAGCCCAGAGTACTCCCCAGAACTGTTATTATAAATGACGTTTGCCTCTCAAATGTGACAAGAAATGTCTAAATGCACTATAATTCTTTGGTGACTAAATGTACTGTATGTGTTGGGATAGTCAGTATCCTAATCCATCATCAATATTCCAGCCATGGCTTAAATCAGGG
>NW_024803646.1:0-7137 GCF_019175285.1 Sceloporus undulatus | reverse complement strand
CCAGTTTCATACCATTTTTACTGCCATGGCCCAGTGCTATGAAATCCTGGGAATTGTAGTTTGTTGTCACACCAGAGTTTGCTGAGAGAGAAGGTTAAATGTCTCCGAAAACTAGAATTCCCAGGATTCCCTAGCACTGAGCCATGGCAATTAAAAGGGTGTCAAACTGGATTTATTTCTGCAGTGTGGTTGCATCCGAACACATTTCTATTTGGCACAAAACTTCCTGAACCCCCTTCATGTCAAAATAAATATCTTAAAAGGACTGAAACATTCTATGTTTGGTTCAATGGTGATTTTTGAGGGTTGAAATAAGTTACAATTATTTTTATTCAATTATATTTACGTTTATTTGCAAAACATCTGCCATTTTAACATTATGGGAATTTTCTGGGAATTGTGACTGAATATTCCGTGTGATCTGGGGGGATTCAGCGGGTTTTGGACAGACATTTCCGGGAATTATCTTCGAGGCTTGTTGGCAACACTGGATGGTACATCACTCCATGGAGGTTAAAAAGATGTTTAAGACTAGTGAAGGATTATGTTGGAGATGTAATAAACAAAAAGGGACGTTGTACCATATGTGGTGGGGCTGCAAAGAAATTAAAGTATTCTGGAACGCAGTACACAGTTCAGTTCAAAGTATTCTTAGCTTTAAATTCCCACTAGATCCCAAATTATATCTTTTAAACATTACTACAAATCTCGAGAGAAAGGAAGGGATAAGCTGGAGAATTTCATTATACCTTGTCACGGCAGCCAGGTTAGAAGTAGCTAGGTTATGGAAGTCAAAGGAAAGCCCATCATGGGAAAGCTGGATGGTTAGAGTAAATGATTATAGAGAACTTGACAGGATATCTAGCTTGGTACAAAATCGTGATGGAAAGAGAAGGAGGGAACCATGGGAAAGAGTAATTGAACACATGGAAAAAGAGTGGGAAATAAAGACAGCCCAAACAAATAGATAATTCTGGAAAAAAGATATAATGTAATAAGTCCTTTTTGTGGCTGAGTAAAATAGAAAAATGTATTACTTATTCGCATAGGTGAAAGTAAACTAGAATTCACTAAGAAATATTCTATTCCCTTCCAACCATCAGGTGGTTAGGTTATTTCAAAACTTGTGCAAATGCTAAAAGAAAAAATTATCGTCATGATTGTAATATGGAAACACTTTTTTCTTTTGAGGTATTTCTCAGTGTGTCTGGAATGAAGAACCTACGAGAAAAAAGTGTGATTAACAAGGAAACTACTTGTACATAAGAAGACATCACGAAGTATTACCAAATAATTTTTTTTTATTTTTAATGTCTTTTTTCTTCTGTTCCGACCTACAAAGGTCAGGATTCTAAGCAAAGACTATTATATATAGTTAGTCAGTTTATAATAATATTTAACGATCGGAATAAACTTGTCTCCTTAACTTTATAAACTGTTTACAAAGAAAGTAACGACATTTCATTTGATGAAGTCTATAAGGTGTGAGAATCAGATTAAGCTCAAGACCAGGGTAAGATAACAGACAGGAAGTCAAATATTAGGTCCCAATGGTGTATTTCAGATTTAAAAGGTTGAATAAGCAAAAGTAATTTTATGTTTGCAATAATGAATGTACAGTACAATCATACTATTGCATATTTGTGAAGATGGATATATAATTCGTTCTTTGTAATTTTATTGTTTATATAATTGAATAAAGAATATATTTTAAAAAAATATTATTACAAAAAGATGTAGAGTGCAAACTCCTCAAGTACCTTTATTTTCTGGAGTGAGATGTGCTTTTCCAACTGACTCACTGTGATGATCTTCGGTGGTCCAAGCAGCCAAACTGTGGCCCTGTAATAATAATAATAATAATAATAATAATAATAATAATAATAATAATAATAATAATAATGTTTTTATACCCCTCTCATCAGCCAAAAAGCTATCAGAGTGGATTACAAATTGTTAATTAGACATTTAGACATTATGGCTCTTAGCCCAGCAGACCCTTAACTTCCTTAAATTTCTCTGCCTCCATCCAGTGAATTATAAAAGGGTTTCCCTTAATCTACACTGGGACTGGTTAAGGAACCTTGTTTCTACTTCTTTACTGATCTTCCCAAGCATCAACCGAGCCAAAACACGTGTAAAAGGAGCGTCAAGTAGCAGATACTCCAAGGAGGTATTTCTTATAGATAACAAAATATAACTGAAATATAAGTCATACAAGATATTAAGAATCTTGCAGGTACAATATTTGTAAGTATATAATATTCAATTCCTACAAGCTATTAAAACAATAAATAAACCTAAGCATCTAATTCTGAGACTAACTTCCAAGATCCGCTCTTTAACTCTCTCTCTCTCTCTATCTCCAACCGACACAATTCCCCCAACTGTCTCTTGGTCTCTCAGGCCTTATATCTCCTTCTCACGGAAGCTTCCAGAAGAACCTTCATCAGCTTGCTGTCTGATTGGTCAAGCGAGCCTTCTGTGGCAGTGATGTCATTCTGCATTTGCATAAACCTCCCTTTTCTGCCTGCGGAAGACCTCCATTGACTGGAGCCCAGTCATTACACTTGCCCAAGGCAAGGCTTGCACCTATTTCACAATGTTGTTCTTGAGGTCTGCTTTCCAGTTGTTTACAGGTCTTATGGCAGTGATGGCGAACCTATGGCACACGTGCCAGAGGTGACACTCAGAGCCTTCTCTGTAGGCACATGAGACGTCACCCAAGCACAGAGTTTGCCAGAGTTTCTTACTAGAAAGCCAGAGGGACATGGCGCTTGGCAATAAATAAATGGGTTTTGGGTTAGTTTGGGCACTTGGGCTCTAAAAGGTTCACCATCACTGTCTTATGGTGACCTTATGGGAGTCTCTGAAGGGGTTTTCTTGGCAGGTTTCTTCAGAGTGGGTTTCCCATGGCCATCCTCTGAGGCTGAGAGAGTGAGACTTGCCCAAGGCTTCAGTTGCTTTGGAAGCCTTTTTGCTTTATCTTCTAGAAGGAAGCTGAAGTGTTGCTTCTTGCTCTGAAGAATGAGAGGAACCTTCTGGCATCCAAAAGGCTAACACTCTCTGGAGTTATGTCTGATAATATGTATACTGTATATAGGATTGAAATACATGTTCATTTATTAAAAGGTGTTTAGTGCACCCCATATCATAGAATCTCATAGCTATATCTCTTAATAGCAGTTAACCATATTAAACAGTATATCAAATAATAACATGAAACAAGCTAGACAAGAGGCCTCCAGGCTGCACCTGGCCCTTTCGGGTTGGCGGCGGCAGTGGAGCTGCAGCTGCGGGGAGACCAAGCCTCAGACTCCTCTCCTCCTGTGGTGGTGATGGTGGCGGCGGAGAGGAGCCCGAGGGGAGCGCCAGAGGCCTCCTCTCTGCCACCACCGCCACCTCTGCTTCTGCGCTGGGGCTGGGTTCCAGGCTGGAGGCTTCTTGGCTTCCAACACCCGAACCTGACCCTTTTGTGCCAGCGGTGGTGGTGAGGAGGCTGAGGAGGTCTCTCATGTTGCTGCTCCGCCACCTCGGCCTCCTCGTTGCCAAGGCCATGGGGAAAGGCCAAGAGGCCTCCAGGAGCAGCACCCAGACTTTCCCCTGGCAGTGTGCTGGCAATGGAGAGGAGACTGAGGAGCAGTGTCAGAGGACTCCTCGGCCTCCTCTCCACCGCCGCCACGGCGCAAGGGCCATGTGGTTTTTACCGTCTTAATCATGGTTTTACTTTCAAAAAATAAGCACTTTCATTTTCTGTCTAATCGTTATTTTTGTTGTTGTTTGTTTCTATATTTGTTTGTTTCATTCTTGGTAATATGAGATGGTCTGGTTTGTCAACTTCCTTCATGCATAAAAATCTCTTAATAAGGAAACTGGGGAGACTTTTAAACCCTCCCAAAGGAGCCACTTTTGGCCTTGTTTGGGGGACTAGCCTCCTCTTAGAAGCCAAAGAAGAAGAATTAGGCTTGTATTAAAACTCTCCTCCCCGTTTCTGATCCCTTTTAAAACCCATGTTCCCAGAAGGAGCAGAGCTTTGTAATTAAAAAAAACCCTCTCAGAAAAGACACACAAAAGACACACTTCCTTCCTTTTGGCCCTTGGAGCCTGGCCTCCTTCTGACTCTGGAGCCTCAGGAGAGAAAGAGAAGCCTCTTCAACTGAAGCCTCAGAGAAGGGTCCGGAACATTACTCCCCACAGTCACAAGTAGCACAAAATGGCTGCCAGAACACAAGGAGGCAGGGACTAGGATTCCCCCCAATCAGGTCCAGGGATTGTGGAAGGGTCAGGGATTCCAGCCAATCACAGCCCGGGATGGAGGGAGGGATGGCGATTCCAGCCAATGGCAGCCCTCAGAGTGTCCTCAGGAGGCAATCATGTGTAAAATACATATCACAAAACCACCACAGAGTGTATAAACATTCCAACTATAGTAATCGCAGAGCAGTTATGCTGTTATGACAGGAAGTGAACATATACACAGTTATAATTATACATACATGCTGATGTTGACCAGAATGTGGGGGGTGTATACATGCGCAGGTGCATCCATGTGCATTCATATGTACTTGCATATTTCTTTGCTTATGTTTAAATTCTAACCAAGTAGAAGAGTCTATAAAAATGTGTGTGTGTGTGTGTGTGTATATATATATATATGATCCAACATATATGTGTACATGTGCTTGCATCTCTCTCTCTCTCTGTATATATATATATATATATATATATATATATATGCGTGTGTATCTATGTATCTATGGGTATTGTATGCAAGATCTATAGACTTGAAACATTCCGTGTGTGTGTGTGTGTAGGCTCTTAAAAGTATAAGTCTGAGTGCACTCATAGAGATACCTCCACACACACACACACACACACACACACACACACATATGTACAGATGTATCTGCACAAACACACATGCCACATCCACCTGTTGTTGTCCATTGTTCTGGTCCGTTCCAGGTGATGCTGGAGAAGAGGCCCTGCCTCCAATGGAACCAGAGGCTGCAGGAGATGACCAACCCCCCATATTTTAAACCAAACCTTACGGCTGGCAGTGGATCAGAATTCCAAGGCCTGTCTCTTATAGTGGAATCATAATGGGTTAACAAAGGAAGTGTGCCCCCACTGCTTGGTTAGTTCTCTTTCCACTTTCAGGGATCAGTGCAGAAGCTCCAGAAGGTGAAATGAGAGATCACACACCTGTCACCAATCTAGGTGTTCTTCTTTACATCTAGAGTGGTGAGTAAATACAGAATTGGACTATAAAACTTTTAATCAGACACATAAGAGACCAGATCTGGGTTCAAACACTTTGTATGTAACGTTTATTCTAACATTAGGGACATTCATTCTAATATATTACATAGCTTGAATCCAGAGAAAACGGAAGTACTTGTGATAGGTTCTCCTGGCCCAGGGATGGCGGTGGTTCCACCTGTCCTGAATGGGATCACGCTTCCCGTGAGGGACTCTGTACGCAGTCTGGGGGTGCTCCTCGACTCGTCGCTCCACCTTACATCTCAGGTGGACACGACGGTCAGGAGCACCTGTTATCAGCTTCGGCGGATACACCAGCTGCGTCCCTACCTGAGCCGGGGGGACCTAGAAACAGTGGTACATGCTCTGGTAACCTCTTGGTTGGATTTCTGCAATGCGCTCTACATGGGGCAACCCTTGTACCATACCCGGAAGCTGCAATTAGTGCAGAATATGGCAGCAAGACTGGTCACTAATACATCTAGGATCAGTCATATAACACCGGTCTTAAAAGACCTACATTGGCTGCCTATTCGCTTCCGGGCGCAATACAAGGTGTTGGTTATAACCTATAAAGCCCTAAATGGCTTGGGCCCAGGGTACTTAAAGGACCGCCTCTCTCCGTACAATCCGCCCCGCAAACTCAGATCCACCGGGCAGCATTTGTTAAGAGTTCCAGAGGCAAGATTGGTTAACACCACTAGAAGGGCCTTTTCCATCTCGGCCCCCACCCTCTGGAACTTGCTGCCCATCGAGCTCCGTTCAGCAACCTCCCTGGCCCAATTTAAGAAGGGGCTAAAAACATTCTTTTTCAAGCAGGCTTACCCCTGATTCTTTGCCCTGAGAGTCCTCTTCCCCTCTCTGTCAGTTGTTTATGATCTGGCACAAGTTCTTTTATTACTGTTTTAATGGTATTGTTTTTATAAATTGTATTGAATATTGCTGTTAACCGCCCTGATGTTTCGAAGGGCGGTATATAAATAAAGTTATTTATTTATTTATTTATTTATTTATATCAAGAGGCCTCAAATCATGCACACATTCATACAATGCTCATGCACACAAATCTCCCCAGAGGTCGATCAGTTTTCTGAAAGAGCGATGGGTGCCAGTTCCAGCTGATTTTGGCACACTAGCACCATGGTTTTGAAGATTCCTTTATGCTTTTTAATATGTGCATCATTTTTCCTGATGAGTGACTTCTTGTTCCCATTCTGTTCTTGTTTTGGTGCTCTTTACGTCAAGTTGTGTTATACACAGTCCATTCTTCTTTTAGTACATTCGGTTTCATGTCCTTGCGTTATGGTGTCTTTATCTTTTGCACATTCCTTTTCGACTCAGCAGTTTGAGCTTTTCTTGCTTCTCTGTGCCAGATCCTTCATCTCATCCTTCATCTTCTAATTCTGTCACATTCACACATAACACAAATACCCACCATGCTGTGTCTTCCTGTATGGCAGGGGCTTGGACTAGATGGAGCTTGTGGTGCCTTACAAAGCCAGAATCCTATAAATCCTTGCTTTGTCATCCTGTGTGTCGGGGGTTGGACTACATGGGTCTTGTGGCCCATTCTTATTCTAGAATTCTATAAAAAAAATAAAAACAACAACAACAACAACACAACAACATACAAAAATCAATAACTTTATGAACAGACAACCCTTACAAACAAAATCACAAGGGCTTTCTTTTATCACCAATGCATTGAAAATATTTTTATTGTAATACTTCTTAACAAAAACAGTGTTAGTTCACTGCTGGCATTTATGTGGTTTCTCTCCTGTGTGGACTCTCTGATGTATCATTATGTATGACTTCGAAGAGAAACATTTCCCACAATGCTGGCATTTGTATGGCTTCTCTCCTGTGTGGACT
>NW_024803645.1:0-7140 GCF_019175285.1 Sceloporus undulatus | reverse complement strand
TAGCCTCCCATACGAATTTCGTCAGATTGGTACCCTCGAAGCCTTTTTTTTTTTTTTGATTTTTAATTTGGTTTATTGAAACATATATAGACATATAACATATAACATATAACAACACATACATAAAAAAAAACATCATGATAGAAGAGAAAAGAAATTTCTTTGAAGTACAAATGATTTCCGTAACCAAATCTTATATAAAAGTATTAATTTGCCATACTTCTTTCGTATTTCAACTCTTTAAAATGTTCAGATATCTATTTCAAAAAAACAACAAACAAAAAAACCTATCAAAGTATAGACTACATATTATCCTTCGCTAAGCTAATATCATTTACTACTACAGTGCTCCCTCGGGTTACGAAATTAATTCGTTCCGCGGCTAATTTCGTAACCCGAAAAACCTTCGTAACCCGAATTGCCATAGGCACTAATGGGAAAAAAAGCCGCGGCTCTGCCGCGGCTCCATTTAAACAGCGCCAGGGTTTTTTCGTAACCCGAAAAAACCTTCGTAACCCGAAACAATAAATCCCTATGGGATTTATTCGTATCCCGAAAAATTCGTAACCTGGGTAATTCGTATCCCGAGGTACCACTGTACCTTACTCTATTGATATAATTCTAAACATAAATCTACAACAAAACTATGACAATATTAAACTAAGACTACACAATTCTTCCTACTCTGTGTTAGAGAGTTTTACACAATATTTCCTTTGTTTCCTTATTACTTATAATATAATAAAATATAAAATCAGAGTGTGTTAGCTACTTATTGCGTGTTTGCATTTCTAAAAGTACCCCCAATTTTGTTATATTTATAGGCAGTTGTTTTAAAGATATATGTTACAATTAATTTTTATATATTTATAGAGGCTGTTATGAGAAGAGTCGTAAAGTATATCTAAATATAAGTTCAATACAAGTTAAACAAAAGTATAATTTACTTATCTAGATTATTCAGTTTTTTTAAACCCTCTACAAACACATCACTTCTTCCTTGTTGTAAATAACTTAAAACATCTTTCCAGTCTCTATAAAATTCATCCAGATTTTCATCTTTCAATAAGCGTGATAGTTTATCGATTTCTGCCAGTTCGTATAGCTTTGTGATCCATTCGTTCATCTCCGGTATATTCTCCTCTTTCCATCCGCGAGCCAACGTTAATCTTGCCGCCGTAATCAAAAGGAAAATAATTCTGCCATGTTTCTTTTCTAAGTCAAAATCTAATATATTTAACAGATAGGTTTCTGGTCTAAATTTCACTTTGATTCCAAATATATCTCGTATTGTCCTATGAATTTCCTGCCAGAATTTTTTTACTCTTAAGCATGTCCACCAACTATGATAAAAAGTTCCTGTCTCTTTTTTACATTTCCAACATTTATTTTTGGTCCCATATATCTTTGCCAATTTGTCAGGAGTCATATACCACCTGTAAAACATCTTATAATAGTTTTCTTTGATATCTTGGCATCTTGTATATTTTAACCTCTTATTCCATGTATATTCCCATTGTTTTAACTCGATGTTATGACCAATGTTTTGGGCCCAGGTTATCATATTAGTCTTGATAGTTTCAGTTTCTAATTCCATTTTTAAAAGATATTTATAAAACTTTGATATTAATCCTTTATTGCCTGATTTTAATAGTTTCTCAAGCTGAGTTTCCTCTGTGACAATGGATTTTTCTTTTTGATCCATTTTAAATCTCTCTCTTAGTTGCCATCTTAAGTACCAGTGAATTTTACAGTTTTGTTTATTGAATTCTTCCTCTGTTTTAAACCTTAATCCGTCTTTTTCTTTAGTTAGTAAATCTTTATATCTTAACCAGTTTTTTACAGATCCTTTTTCACGCCATAGGAAAGCTTCTTGAGGAGAAGTTTCCAGCGTAATTTCCCCCCCCAATTTTTTTCCTAGTTCTTTTCCAGATCCATAGAAGAGGCCTTCTTATACAGTGGTTATTAAATTCCCTGTCTATTGATTCTTTATTGTAATATAGATATGCATGCCAACCAAACGCTATGTTCCCCCCTTCCAGCTTTAAGAGTTTTTTGTCATTTAATTCCCACCATTCTTTGATCCAAGTTAGACAAGTCGCCTGATAGTAGAGTTTTAAATCTGGGACATCAAGTCCACCCCTTTCTTTCGCATCCTGAAGTATTTTCATCCGTACTCTAGGTTTTTTGCCCATCCAAATGAATTTTGTTAGATCTTTTTGCCAATTTTGAATTATTTTGTCTTTTATTATTATCGGAATTGTTTGGTATAAAAATAATATTTTTGGTAAAATGTTCATTTTTATACAGGCAATTCTTCCTAAGAGAGATAATTTTATAGATTTCCAATTTTCTAAATCTTTTTTAATTTGTGACCATAATTTATTATAATTATTTTTGAATAAGTCTGCATTATTTGTAGTAATTTCTATTCCTAAATATCTTACTTTTTTTACTATTTTATATCCTGTCACTTTCGTTATTTCTTTTTCCTCATCTTGATTAAGGTTTTTAGTTAAAATATTCGTTTTATCTACATTTATTTTTAACCCCGATATTTTTCCAAATTCTTCTAATTCGTTGTGTAATTTATTTATACTTGCTTGTGGATTTTCTAAAAAAAACGCTAGATCATCGGCGAAGGCCAATGATTTAATATTCAGGCCCTTATTAAAAATTCCTTGTATTGATTTCTTTTGGTTTACTTTCCTAATTAATAGTTCGATAACCATAATAAATAATAATGGGGATAGCGGGCAGCCTTGTCTAGTACCTTGCATTATATTTACTGGTTTTGTTTTTTCTCCATTAATTATAAGGCAAGCTTCTTGATTCTTATAAATTGCTTTTATCCAATTAATGAATTTTGTTTTAAATCCTACCTTTTCTAGAATTTCAAATATTATATTCCAGTGCACTTTGTCAAAGGCCTTTTCCATGTCTACTAATATAATAGCCAATCCTTTGTCTCTTTTATCTTTAAAGTGTTCAATTATGTTGATCATCATTCTTATATTTTTCTTTAATTGTCTATGAGGAAGAAAACCGTTTTGTTCTTCCCCAATCCAGTTTTTTAAGATGTTTTTTAGTCTTTTAGCTAATATTGTGGCGAAAATTTTATAGTCAGAGTTTATCAATGAGATTGGTCTGTAGCTTTTTATATCTTGTGGGTCTTTGTTTGGTTTTAGTACTGTATAAGTGTAATGTTTGCTTCTTTCCAAGATTGAGGTATATTATTCGTCCCTATTCCATTAATTAATTTACATAGTGGTTCTATTAATTGATCTTCTAATTCTTTGTAATACTCTGCTGGGAAACCGTCAGGTCCTGGGGCTTTCCCATTTTTCTGTTCTCTAATAACTGATTTGATTTCTTCTATAGTTATTGGTTTTTCCAAATAATCTATTTGCTCTTCGTCGATTTGTGGGAAATCTATTTGATCGATATAGTTTTTAATCTGGGCTGTATCCACTTTTTGTTCTTCATATAGTTTTTTAAAATAGTCATAAAAAATTTTTTTTTTTTTTTCTTAATCCGTTACTAATCCTCTTTCCCTTTAAATTTTGTTATTAGGTTTTTTTCCCTTTCTTTTTTAGTCTTATAAGAGAGCCATCTACCTATTTTATTCGCATTTTCAAAGTAATATAGTTTAGAGTATCTTAATTTCTTATCAGCTTCCTCTACTAAGCACATAGATATTTGTTTTTGTAAGATTTTTATTTCTTTTGCTAATTCTTCATTATCGGGGTCATTTTTAAGAATCTCTTCTCTCTCTTTAATTTCTCTAGAAATTTTGTCAATTTTTTTGTTTTTTTCCCTTCTTTCTTGTATACCCTCTTGTATAAATATCCCTCTTATAACTGCTTTACAGGCATCCCATATTATATTTGGATTTGTATCCTTTATTAAGTTTTCTTTAAAGTAATTTCCTAGTGCATTTTTCGTTTTTTCAAGTATTTGTTTCTTTTTTAGTAAATTATTATCTAAACGCCATGAGAAGTTCTTTTTTCCTATATTCAGTTCTACTGCAATGGGATTGTGATCTGATATAGATCTTACCATAGTTTCCATATTTATTATATTTTTTGCCCAATTTTTAAAAATAAAGATCATGTCTATCCTAGACAGAGATTTATGTCTATGTGAAAAAAAAGTATAATCTTCCTTCAACCCGTGTTTGAATCTCCATACATCTATTAGTCCTAAATTATCTATCATGTTCGTAAATGCTTTGGGAAGTTTGCCTTGGTTATTTTTGATTGTTTTGCCTGATTTCCTGTCCAATTTTGGTCTAACTACTCCATTCCAGTCTCCCATCATCATTATATCGTTATAATTTAAATCCAAAACCTCATTCATTAGATCCGAGTAAAATTTTTCTTTTTTAAGAAGTGGACCGTATACTCCCACTATTAATAATTTTCGAGTTTCTATCTTTATTTCTATCCCAATATAGCTACCTTCACTATCTTTCATTACTTCCTTAGCTGGTATATGTGATTTTACATACAAGACTACCCCCTTCTTTTTGTCATCATTTGCTGATACAAATTCTTTGCCAAGTCTTTTGTTTTTTAATAAGTTTGTCTCTGATTTTTTTATATGGGATTCTTGAAGGCATATTATATCCCAGTTCCCTTTTTTTAGAAAGTGAAAGGTTTTTTTCCTCTTAGTGGGGGCATTTAACCCCTTGATGTTCAGAGAGATTATCTTTAATTTCATTTCTATTCTTTTCAATACAGTTTAGGAGAGAAGAGGGACCCACCCGAATATATTAATCCCCCGAGTATATATAATGAAAAAAGGATACTACTTAGCTATTCGTTAGTCCAACGTTGTTCCTTCTTCTCTTTCTTCTCCTTCTTCTTCACTTCTCTCTTCTTCCTGATCACTCCTTCTTTCTTCTTCTTCTAACTGGTCTAAATTTTGGTTTGATTCACTTGTTTCTTCCGGTGGAGAGCCTTTCTTTAAAGTTCTTAAGAAATCTCTTGCTTTTCCCTGTGAGTTAATTCGCAGTCTCTTCTTCTTATAGGTGAAAGAAACTCCCTCCGGGACCTCCCACCTATAAGGGATGTTATGTCTTTTGAGGGACGATGTTAGAAGTCTGTATTCCGCTCTCCTTTTAAGAATCCTCGCGGGGATATCTTTCAATATCATTAACTCCTCTTTGTCAACAACAAGTCTTTTTTGGTAGCTTTTCTCCAAGATCAATTCTTTAGTTCTAGTTCTTATGAAATAAATAGAAATGTCCCTCGGAAGATTTCGTTCTCTTGCTGTTTTTGAATTTATTCTGAAAGTTTTATCCACCTCTTTCAATAATTCAGAGCATGGTATTTCCGCAAAGTCGGCCAGTATAGGGATCAAATATTGATAAAGATCTTCATTTTGAAGTTCTTTGAGGCCTCTTATCTTGAGGCATCGTTCCCTGGCCTTTAGATCGGCAATCGCTCTTTGGTCACGCTCTTTCTCTTGTTCTAGAGACAGATGTATTGTTTTATCTTCAAGTTCTTTAGTTTGTGTTTCCAATATTTCTACTCTTGTACTGTATTAGTTTCTTTTAAATCTTTCGTCACTTTTTCAATTGTCTGTTTCAATCCTTTCATTTCTGATTTGAATTCCCTCTTCAAATCTGTCCGCATCTCCTTCATTTCTTGTTTCATATCCTGCATTCCTTGGAACATCTGTTGTTGTTGTTGGCTTAGTTTTTTAATTTCTTCTAATATCATAGATTGTTCTGTTTGTTTAGTAGCATATTCCAGAGATGGTCTTCTATTTTGGGAGCTAGATTGTGGTAATTGGGATGTAGTATATTTTCTAAGGGACATTGCCATAATAATTCTTAGTTTTTATTTTTTTTTAGAGAAATTTATATCATCAATTACCACTAGACGTCACCAAAGTCCTTTATTTTATACTTGTATTTGGTTGTGTCTCTTACGTCGCTTTAACCAGCAGGGGTCGCTTTATAGATATCTGTTTACAATATTTACTTAGTTTGTATTTTGTTTTGTCTTCCTTTTCTTATGGCCTTGAGATTTTTAGCTGAGGAGAAGAGTTGCACAGCTGTTTTCCCTTTGCTCTGTAAGCTTTCCAAAAGGTGTTTATTTTACTCTAGCAGATAAGCAGGCAATAGGGTTGTAAGTTTTTCTTTTTCCAACTCTAGGAGTTTTCAAAAATTCCTTTCAATTACTATACAGCTTTTTAGTTGCTTTGCCGCTTTTTTTTTCCTTAATATGTCTGTAAATATATATATATATATATGTTTATTATTGTTGTTCTTAATGATTTAAAGCTGTAATCTGTGTTATAGTATTTTTGTATAGTCCCTTATGTTAGAGCAACCACAATTTTGAAGGGTCTTATAATTGTGTCTGCAGGTATTTAAGTTTATACAGAGTTCCTATATATAGAGTCAAATATATGTTTCAATTTTGTTACAAATATTTCTAGAGCAGCTTCTATTTTCTCCAGTTAATCCAGTATGTTTCTAATTTAGGCAACCCTCCCCTTTGTTAGTAATGATATTTTCTATCTTTTTATAGCAGAGTATTAGAGGTTGACTGTCTTGTAGCCAGCAGTCAATTTTTTTCTTTCTTTCTCAGTAGCTCCTTTTCTCTTTCCTCTATTATTTTTCCTTGGGGATTTTTAGTTTTTCTGTCACTCTTTCTTTTGTTTCGTAGCTAATATGTAGGAATCTTTCCCCTTTAAGTCCCCTCGTATCCACAGAGTTTTAATTTTGCTTGTTAGCTTACTTTGTTACTTTTCTTGCTGGTGGTGGTTTTGTGCCGGTCGCTCTCCTCGGCTTCAAACCGCGCGGTTCCCTTCGGCTCTGTCACCCTCCCTGCACAGGCGGCGGAGGCGGCTTCTCCGTCTCCGTCCTCGCCTGACAAACAGGCTCGCGGTGCTCTCTGTGAGCCAGATTTGCCCCTTCTTTTTATTTAAGAAAGGGGTGCCCCCTTTTCCAATGTCGGATTCCCAGTTCAGAAGACTCTGGGCTGTCAGATCTAGGGGGAAAAGAGCCGCGCGGCGATCTCGTCTCCGAGAGACTTTCAGAGACGGGACGCCATTGCCACCGCTCCAACCCGGAAGCCCTCTCGAAGCCTTTTAAAAGGCAGTTAAGACAGATCTTTTCCGGCAGGC
>NW_024803644.1:0-7149 GCF_019175285.1 Sceloporus undulatus | reverse complement strand
AGCCCCTAACAAATCTAAAGGCAACCAATGAAAATGGCTGACAGTTGACTTCCGGTGGTGATGGCGGCGCGGGAGCCACATCTCTAGGATAGCCTCCAGAGAGTGGCTATAGGCAGCGGGGTCGGGGCCGGCTGGAGTGACTAGCCAGCTGGTCAAATGGGTCCCCCCGACAAAAGGGGAAGCAGAGGGGCTCGACTGGCATTTCCCCTACTCCAACTTCTCTCAGACCCGAGGCGCAAGAAGTCCAAGCCGTGAGGCGCTTAATGCCGGCGGCGACTCGCGGGGAGCCTAAAGCGGAGAGAGGGAAGAAAGCCCGAGCAACCACGCCCGCTGTAAGTAGCAGCAAGCCGCGGCTTGCTGACTGGGGCGCCGCCGTTGCCGCTTTACTTTTTTTTACCGTTAGAAAAAGAATCAAGGAGAAGATCAACCTTGCCAAAATTGTAACTTTCTACAAAGCAAAAAGCAAAAGGATCTACCTAGGTGACCTGAAGATCAAGAGAAGTGGGACGATTGGAAGCCGGTGTAGTTATATAGACCATATGACCAGTCCTCAGGAAACTTGGATTCGTAAGGGGAATCAAAAGAAGGGAGTTTGTGCTCCTTTATTACCCAAAGTTTACTTTGATACCTTCGTGGTTTTGGTTTGACTACTTGGAACAGCGGTAAAATACTGACATTTTGGTGTCTTTGGAACTTTTGAAACTGTGTATTTAAAAGCTTCTGGATTGGTAACCGTGTAACTCTGACGGAGCATTATTGGTGAATTAGACTGTGAACAAAATGGCCAGGGAAGAAATATAGAACAAGGAGAGAAACGACAAGGAGAGAAATGGCGACAGTTTAATTTAGCTGGGAGGAGGCGTTTAGGCTTTACTCTCTGAGTTCCTACTGCATTTCCTATTCCAAGGTCAGGCACAGACAGACTTAATCAGAGAGTGGAAACAGGTGCACATAATTATTGTTGTTTATGAAATGGACTAGGAGGAGAGAGGAGGAAGAGAAGAAGAACAGCAGACTACTCAAAGATTCACAAACCCTGAAGCAACAAGACCTTGGAACTCTCAAACTTCTTTTGTACTGGAAATTGTGGGTTATATGAATTTTGGAGTGGAAGAGAGGTAATAGTTTCTGATTGATTGATCCAAGGGTCTAATGAACTGTATTGTTTAAGAATTTTTTTAATAATACAAACTTCTGGAATTCATTACCTGAAATAGATTTTGTTGTAAATGGATTAGCAATTAATGGCTTATAATAACTGAAAGTGTCTAAGCTTGCAGATACAATTTACTAAGGAGAAAAAAGGAAGTTGTTAGAGCTTATATATTAGCTAAAGCTATCTAAGACTTTTACCATCTATTGTTAATCTAATCCAGAGGAAAGCTTACATAAAGAAAGGCAGAAGCTTATTGTAAAATTAGGCCTATTGGCATTACCAGGGAATTTGGTTCACTAAACTTATATAAAAGGTTATCAGAGTTTTTCCCTTCTTCTCTTTAGGAATTTGAGAAACTTGCAACTTGAAAGAGAAAATAAGATTGACCAACTTGTAATAATAAGTAAGTGACCTATGTAAAACAAATGACAACAATACCCTGTAATTAGAAAATATATTGGTGTAGTTTTGTGGGTATTGTGTATATTGGTGTCCAGAGGAAAGTCAAGAGAACTCCATTCGAATTAGAATAAAAAGGGGTGGGTTAAGAATTTTACAATTACTGCATAAAAGTAGGAAGAAGGGTTTTTTTGTTTTGTTTTGTTTTTGTTTTCTTCTCCTATTGGATGTTAAAGACTTACAAACAGATCTGTCTGGAGGTGAACCTTAGGTTCTATCACAGAAACACCAAATTCGAATAGGAACCTCTGATTGTTAAAGTAAATTAATTTTTAATATTTTTAATAATTAATTCCACAAATATATTCAACAAAGGATTGTCTTACTGAGAGGGTAAACGAGCAAGAACACGTAGCCAGAACCTTAACTCAAAGTTAAAAAGCCAAACTTGGATCCGATTTTGAAACTCAATTGTGGGAAGTAACTCTCTTAAATTGGAAACTAAATCTTTTGAAACTGATTAATTGAGATTTCAAACAATAATTGAAATACCCAGCAAGAAATCACTTTGATAAGGGAATCAAATTAAAAACTAAATATTGGATACTAGAAGTCTCTTCAAAAGGTAAAAGATTAAAATACAGATAAATCTATAATTGAAGAAAGCGGGTCTGTGAACTCTAGACTTTGAAGCCGATTAATTCTACCCCCCCCCCCCAAAGTGTATATAGATAATTCCCACTGAACAATAGAAATTAATTTTTCCAACTTTTTTCCTCTTTTATTCTTCCTATTGAACTATTTATAAAGATGGTAGTGGGCACGAGAAAAACCACCTTGAAAGCAACATCGAACACATCAACCAATTTGACAAGGAGAACATCATTAAACACACCTACTAAAGCTCCAGACTTAGACGAAACAATGATGGACGAAATCAGAAAGATGCTCCAAGAAACAAATATGGAAATACAAAAATCCAAAGATGAATTGAAAGCAGAATTTAAGAAGGATTTGAGAATTGAATTGGGAGAAGTAACTACAAGGCTAGATAAGATTGATGATGATTTGAAAAAGGTCAGTGGTAAAGTGGAAAAACTAGAACTTGATATGAAGAAGATGGAAACTAAAGTGGACACGTTATATAAAGACCAACAAGAGGGACAAGAATTGATTTTAAAATTACAATTGAAACAGAGAGAAAATTGCCTGAAGCTGAGAGGTCTGCCGGAGAATGTAAATGAAAACTTGTATACCCTTCTCTCACCAATTTTAGCTAAATTCATTGGAGAATCCGAAACTCTTTTCCCTTGGGAAATTGATCGGATCTATAGGATTAATTCTCGAATTGCGGAGACCAGGAGGCTTCCGAGGGATATTGTGATCTACTTTGTCCGTAAACAAACCAAAGAAATAATCTTGAGACAAAGCTTCAATACTAAACTGTTAGTTGAGGGCAAGGAGATCACAATTTTAAGGGACATCCCTGGGAAATTTTTAAAGAGAAGAAAGGAGTACAATTTCTTGATTGAACAACTGAAGGCTAGAAAGATTTTGTATAAGTGGGATGATCTAGATGGGGTCATAGTAACCTGGAAACAAAGGAGAGTGAGATTGAACTCTGTGGAACAGGCCAGATCGTTCTTGACCGAGCTAGGTAAGGAACCAGAAAGAGGAAACAAGAAAGACAAAGAAAAAGGTGGTGAAGAGGAAAAGGAGGAGGAAGAGGAAGAGGAGGAGTCAACCGAAGAACGAGTAAAGAAGTAAGAGAAGATATTGAGAAAAGAAATAAGCAGAGAACGGCATTTAGTAATTAGATCCTTACTTTTGACTCTTTTAGATTTATACAATTCATTTACGGATAAATAGACGCTGGCGGGGTACAGACCGCCGCTTTGCAGCGGTCTGGCGCCGCCGCCAGAAGGTCCGCGGGGGAGCCGGAGCCTTCAAACGGCCCGACTCCCGCGCGGACCGAAAAAAGAAGCTCCAAAATGGAGCTTCTTTTTGCGTCGCGTTTGCGACGTAGCGAGGCGCCAGGGGCGCGCTCGCTACGTCAGCAGCGGCGCGACGCGTCTGGACGCTGTGCGTCCGATGCGTAAAGATGGCGCCGGCCATGTAGAAGGGCCGGCGCCATCTTGTACGGACGGAGTCCGTACGAGGCCATGGGGCGTCTAAAAGAGACGCCCCTTTTTTAAAATGGGACGTCCGGAGGACGTCCCAAAGGGCAATGTAGAAAGCCCCATAGTTGTCTTTTCTTTTCTTTCTTTCTTTCCTTCCCTCTTTTTATAATCCACTCTTGATTCAACTCTAATCTCAAGTATAGATTGATTAACTTACTGATACTACAAATAAAGTTGAAATTTTTAGGGAAAAGAAAGAGAGTGCGTGTTTATTTCTTGTGTAAGGGTTAACTAAAATTATGAAACTTTTATCTTGGAACGTAAAAGGTTTAAACTCCCCCCAGAAAAGAAAGAGAGTATTCCAATATTTAAAAAAAATTAATGCTGAGGTTATCTGTCTGCAGGAAACTCATATTAGAACGAAAGATATAAGATTGATCAGAAATAGTATTCTAGGAAAAGAGTATACTAGTACAATAGACAAATCCAAAAGAGGGGTAATTATCTATGTTAAGAACCACCTAGAACCTAAAGAACTATTTTCCGATAAAAATGGACAGTTTGTTGGAACAGAAATTTTTTGGAATGGGAAAAAAATCTTAATAGTTGGAATATATGGCCCCCAAGAAAGCAAGAATACCTTTTATAGCAAAATAAATAAGACAATAATGGAGTTGGAATATGAACAGATAATTCTTCTAGGAGATTTTAATGGGGTAATAGATCCTAAACTAGATCGAACGTCAGGGAAAACGATCAGTGATAATCAAGGCAAATTACCTAAAAACTTTTTCCAATTGGTTAAAAACTTCTCTCTGATAGAAACGTGGAGACACTTATATAATGAAGAAAAAAGTTTTACGTTCTATTCAGAGAGACACGAATCTCTCTCAAGAATTGATTTCTTCCTGGTTTCCAAATTATTGATCAAAGAAGTCGAAAAGATGACAGTTTTAAACAGAGAAATATCGGACCATAATCCAATTCTATTACAGTTAAAAGAGCCACCTAAGAAATATTTCTGGAAACTAAACGAAGAATTATTAAAGAATGAGGATGTAATTATCAAAGGGAAAGACATGATAAAGTCTTTTTTCGAAGTAAATTTGGACAATTAAGTAGATATAGCAACAGTCTGGGATGCCGTGAAAGCTACTATTAGGGGTTTTTTAACCCAACAAAATATAATCTGTCAGAAAAAAAAGAAACAAAATTTAAGCTTATTAAATGGTTTACTGAAAGACAAAGAGGAGGAATTGAAGAGTAAACCAAACAACAAAACTGTTTAAAAAGAAATAAAAGTTCTGAGGAAACAATTAGAAATTGAGGCAAATAAAGATTTAGTGAATAAGTTGAGGACTGTAAAGCAAAATAACTTCGAGCATGCCAATAAAACAGGAAAGTGGCTTGCCCACAAATTAAGAAAGGAGAGAGAGAAAAATCTGATCAATAAAATCAAAAAGGGGGATCAGATATTAACACAACAAAAAGATATTGAGGAGGTTTTTTTGGATTACTATGGGAAATTATATTCGAGACAAAATGAAGAGAATAGGGGAATTAAGCACTTTTTGAAGAGTAGCAAAATTCAAAAACTCTCAAAAGAACAGCAGGAAAGACTTAACCAACCAATCACTAAAGAGGAAGTCTGGGAAGCGGTCAAACAAAGTAAACTAGGTAAGGCCCCAGGTAATGATGGCCTCACAGCTGCCTTCTACAAAACCTTCATTGAGAAAATTTGGCAACCATTACAAAGAGTAATGAATGAGGCACTCGGGGGTAGGATACCCGATTCATGGAAGCAAGCAGAGATCATATTTATCAGAAAAGAAGGGAAAGACCCATTAAATCCGGCTAATTATAGACCTATTTCACTTTTAAACAACGATTATAAAATTTTTGCATCAATTCTGTCATGTCGATTAAAAGATTACCTAAGTAAAGCAATAGATGAAGACCAAAGAAGTTTTTTACCTGATAGATATATAAGAGAAAATTTGAGGACTGTAATAGATGTATTGGAATACTATGAAAAACATAATGAGAAAAAATTGGGACTGTTCTTTCTTGATTTCGAAAAAGCTTTTGACTCGGTAAATTGGGATTCGATGATAGCAATACTAAAAATGATTGAAATAGGAGAAAACTATATTAATTGGATAGAAAAAATATATGAGAGTCAAAAAGCGCAAATAAGAATTAATGGAGAGAGGACTAGAACTATAAACATTTCAAGAGGAACACGGCAAGGCTGCCCTCTTTCTCCTTTATTATTTCTGTTGGTTATAGAACTTTTAATAAAGGAGATAAAATTTAATACCAATTTGAAGGGTGCAAAAATTAAAAACCACGAATATAAAATTAGAGTCTTTGCGGACGACGTAGTTATAATATCAGAAGACCCCATGGAAAATGTAGACGAACTTTTAACTATACTAAATTCATTTGGTGAAATTATGGGATGTAAAATTAACAAAGATAAATCAACCATCTTAACTAAAAATATAAAAACCAAGGAAGAGAAAGAATTAGAAAGAAGAGCGGGAATAAAGGTAGAAAAAAGAATTAAATATCTGGGAATTCAACTTTCAAAAAGATCCACAGAATTATTTGAGAACAACTACAAAAAATTATGGTCAAAAATAAGAGAGGATTTAATCAACTGGAATAAACTCAGCTTATCTATATTAGGAAGAATTTCAGTTATTAAGATGAACGTACTGCCAAGATTGTTATATTTATTCCAAACGATCCCAATCATTACTTCTGATAAAGTATTTAAGAATTGGCATAAGGACATAACTCAGTTTATTTGGAGAGGAAGGAAGCCAAGAATTAAACTTAAATGCATGCAGGATTCTAGGGATAGAGGTGGATTAGATCTTCCCAATCTAAAAATTTATTTTGAGGCATGTGTTTTATTATGGGATAAAGAATGGGTCACTTTAGAGGATGAGAAACTCCTAGATTTGGAAGGGGACGGTCTAAATTCTGGTTGGCATGCATATCTGGCATATGGTAAAAAACAAAATAAAGATTTTACTAATCATTGTATCAGAAACCCCCTAATAAAAGTATGGAATCGTTATAAAGAAAGAATACTACCAAAGATGAGTTGGTGGGTTTCGCCTCATGAAGCTTTCTTCAGGAAAGAGATGTTAAAGGACGGGAAATGGTATAACTATGAGGATTATATAGAATTTCGAAATGGAAATTGGGAGATCAAGACAAAAGACAAACTGGCAGAAGAAGGTTGGGTAGGAACCTGGTTCACACACAGACAGATCCTAGAAAGATTTAAGACTGACCAAAAATTATATGGATTTGACAAAAAGGGAGAAGAAACTCAATTAGGAAAAATATTGGCTTGCGAAAAAAAAATGGCAAAATTTATAGAATATTACTTCAATTTGATACAGAAGAAGAGGTGGTAAAGAATCAAATGATCAAATGGGCTAGACATATTGGACACCC
>NW_024803643.1:5507-7151 GCF_019175285.1 Sceloporus undulatus | reverse complement strand
CGAAGAGCGACTGGGAAGGACTGGAGAGAAGGTGTTGAAGCAAAGATATTGAAGGAGCGCAAGAGAACCAGTGCTTTTATACTGTTTGGATGGCTTTGTGATTGGATGCTGGACTTTTAATTACTAACCAAGTATGAGGTGCTTCTTTTTAGCTTACGCAGCCAGAGTTAGAAGAATGGCTAGCAAATGTCCTGTACCTTTCTGCACATGCCAACGCCTTTTCTCTCCACACTATATTAATGTATTGTGTGTGGGTGTTTCACGACTACATTTAAAATGGGTCGAGAAACCCATTTGTATCTAGGAGCCTCAAAGGAAATACATCATCCTTCCTGCTTCTTCCTTGAACTTAGAATCCTGGAGAGGAAATAAAGGGACCGGCCAAAATACAAAGTTGGATGTTTATTGCGTCAGGTGCACTGTATAATTTAATATTAATGATAGCTTTGACTCCTGAACATTTTCTCCTTCCAAAAAGCAGGTTGCTTTTCAAAACAGTCTGTACAGCAGCACATGATGTGATTTGTAGACATCATCGCCCACCCTGCAGGTTGCGCACTAACAGTTGTGTTTCCGTCCAGCAGGTTCCTCAAGGAGAGCTCTATCACACAATGATCCTCTTGTATTGAAGCAGTCAGCAGTTGCTTTGGATATAATTTTGCCAGGATGAAGGAAAGATGGAGGGAGGACTTGAAAGATGTAGTCCCTTGATGCAGACAATGTGTTGAATTCAAAAGAAAGATAGCGCCACTTGGCCAAAGGTACCGATAGTTGAACAGCACACACTTGTTCACTTGACCTGGAAAGAGGAGATAGAAATGTTGGGTTCTCCCAAATTTGGTCACTCTCAAGTTTGCTTCACACAGATTTGAGTTTTGAAAGACTGAAAACTGTGCCTCCAACAAAGCCCCCAATGGCGCATGATTAGTCATTGCAATGTATGACCTGAGGCTGTGAAGTGAAAAGGTGAGGAAGCTTGGTAAAGCCCATCAATTACAACTCATTCAATGCTATGAGAAACGGCCAGGAGAAGAAAAGGATAAAACCTCGAGTTTGTCCCTTCAAGGAGAAAAATATAGTAAAAATATTAATATAAAAGTCAGTAAAACTCCATCTTGAATCCGACAACAACAACAACAACAATTTTCTTATTTTTCACTCTCTTTTCTCCAATATTGTAGGATTATAGAGCTGGATCTAAGCAGGGAATAATAATAATAATAATAATAATTTATTTGTACTGTATCCCGCTTCCTCAAAAACATCAAAGTGACTAAATAAAACATTCGTAAATTACAACAAGCATACAATTAAAATACAATTATGATTTTACACACACACACACACACACACACACACATATATATACATACAGTCGGTCCTTATACAAGGATTTTTTTATACACGGATTCAAGCATTGATGGTTTGAAAATGTTACAAAAAAGTATAATTTTCAAATATCAAACCTTAATTTTCCATTTTTTATAAGGGACACCATTTCAATATATTTCATGGGACTTCAGCATCCACGGATTTTGTTATCCACGGAGGATCGTTTAACCAAACCCCAGAGTATAACAAAGGTCCACTGTTTATATCTTCATCTATATAATCCATATATAATCATAATTGTATTTTATGATT
>NW_024803643.1:0-5407 GCF_019175285.1 Sceloporus undulatus | reverse complement strand
TGATTATATATATATATATATATATAGAGAGAGAGAGAGAGAGAGAGAAAGAAAGATGATTTTATGATTTTATATAGAATGATTTTATATATGTTGTTGGTGTTGGCTTGCTGGGGACTGCAATCTAATCCTAGGCCATAGGGCCCCCTGTGATGCAGAAAACTGAAGGAGAAACCCTTGTACTCCACCATTATATTGAATGGGGCTGGAGCATCCCTGGATGTTGGGATCCATCAGCAGTCCTGGAACCAAACCAATGATAATCTGTTGGAATGCAACTCCCAGCAACCTGAGTCGGCCTAGTCATGGAGGGATGATGGGAACTGCAATCTAATGATAGGCCATAAGGACTCTTGCAGGCAACTGAAGGAGAAGCCTTTTGTACTCCACTATTCTAGTGAATGGGACTTGAGCATCCCTGGATGTTGGGATACATCCAGAGTATAGGGAGAACCCACTCTGTGTGTGTGTGTGTGTGTGTGTGTGTGTGTGTGTGTGTGTGTGTGTGTGTGTATATATACCAAAATGAAAACTTTTACTTTTATCATTTTATATAAGGGACACCATTGACTAATGGCATAGAATGGTGCTGGAGCATCCCTGGATGTTGGGATCCATGACGGGTCCTGGAAGCAAACCTGCAGTATTTGGGTGTATTGCAACTCCCAGCAGCCTGAGCCAGATAAAAAAACTTTTAAAAACATGACCCACCTGGAGGTCCCAGTGTTGAAAAGTGGGCTCTTCTGCATCTCAACCCAGTCCTCAACCATTCAAATACAAACCCTCTCTATAGTAGGGAGCCCTCACCTGCTTTGCAAACTTGTTCAAACAGAGATTGCACCCTATTGAAAGCTTTTCCATAGAAAAGGAAGGCATACTCACTTCTTCAAAGAGCAGGGAGGACAGGCAGGAGCGAAGTCCGGAGAAGCTGTTGGGGGACCGTCGGAGCGCAAGTACTTTTATCCTGTTTGGGCTGCCTTCATTTTGGTCTGCTGCCATTTCGTAATGAGTAACTTGTGATTTAGTTTGTAAATCTTTTTGCTTATGGTGACAAGCTGAGATGAATGACTAAGAAATATTTAGATGTAGAACACGTTCTTTTCATTTATCCATTAATGCACTATGTCTGTCTTCCTGTGTTTGCCATAATTACCTGATTAAAACTACAGCAGCAATCCATGTTGCTCTCTTCTTGCTTTAGTTCAAGGCATACTAATCTCCATGGTTGATTTTTAAACCTCACTGAGCTTCAGCCTCATTCCCTGGAGCTGAAAAACATTAGTATGATCAATACCAGGTCATGGGAACTGGTTTTGTAACAATGCCTTTAACCTTCCATAGAACAAGTAAGTTTAATGCAAGGGCCCTGGGGAACGTTTTTAGAACGGAAGGGGCCATGATGGGAAAGGAATGGGAAAATTTCCCATATTACTGCATGCTGGAACGCCACCGATACCGCCAAAAGTCCCCATTCCACCCCACATCTGTCCCACAGGAGCAGATTTTCAGGAACTGTTCAGAAGCGTTCCTGAAAATCATTTCCTATAAGAGGGATATGGAACAGAATGGGGACTTTCAGCGGCATTGCTGGCGTTCCAGTATGCAGTAATAAATGTGTTTTCCCCGTTCCGTTCCCATCATGGCCCCGTCTGTTCCATTCTAAAAACATTCCCCAGGGCCCATGCGATAAATTTAAAGGATTGGTAAACATAGGGTCTCATTAGAAGCTTTAGTGGTGGTTATTCTTTGTTCCCAAATTTGGATCCCAGAAGCTGTTGGCATCCATCTTCTAGAAATAGGACTATTAAGTTTATCGTACAGCTCTCTGTGGCACGGGAATGGAGCAGAAAGGAAGAGTACAGAACGAGGGGTCAATGTCTCTTACCGCACGGGACAACCCCGCCGATGCTTCTGGAAGTCTCCAATCCATTCCCCATCCATCCCACAGTACATGGTTTTCAAGAACAATTCTGAACAGTGGTTCACACTTCCGCAGAACCAATTTATCGAAAAAGAAGGGGTAAAAATCAGCGCCAAAAAGACATGGGTTAAATCTATCTAGAGCATGGCCCCCCTTTTGGAATCTCTTCAGCAATTCGGATTAAGTGGGAACCAGGGTCGTTTGAACCGGTTCGAAACGAACCACGATCCGGTTTAAAAGGTAGTGGGAATGAGGCCCTGGATTTCATGCCTGCAGCCTCAAGCACAGATTTATAGATGAGAAGCAGAGGAACGAAAGAGAGGTGCGGACTTGAGTTTTCAAATGCCGAGGGGATCCTTTAGACCCTCTACGTTGGGATCAACATTAATTCCCAGCCAACATAATGGGTCTACAGGATCCCTTCAGCATTTGAAAACTGAAGTCCACACCTCTCTTTCATTCCTCTGCTTCTCATCTACAATTCTGTGCTTCTGAGCTCTTTACTCCTTCTTTGTTCAGTTTAGAAAGCATTGAAGAAACTAGCAGGGGAGACAATGGACGTGTCAGAAATCACCTCATTCATGTGTTCGTTCGGGGTTCTGTCACGATGGAGATCAGGTATGGGGTTGTTTAAAGATATTAGAGTAAGTCAATAAGTAGCAATAAGTGCACATTAATTAGATGTACTATTATGATAGTAGATGTATTAGACTTTAAAAATGTGGTAATGTGTTGGAATGCTTGAATGCTTAAAGCTCAAGAGGGGAAGACGGACGGTCAAAAGCTTAAGATCCTATATCATGGTGAACATAACCCATGGATTAGTACTGAACATATATAGATATGATCATGGACTGTGTTAGCAATACATGTATCTATAAAGTAAAGGCATGTATTAGTATGACTCTAATGGAAAAGCATTATGAGAGATGCCCCTCTGCTGCCATGATTTGGAAGCAGAGAGATCACGTATGCAGAATGACTAGCTAATAAGACAGTAGGAAGATACATTAACACCTATGAGACAGATTTATGAATGGGAGATGTTTCCCAGACACAAGCCCTTCCGGTATCAATGGCCCTTGCAGGGCAAATGATGGCTAGGGATCAAGTGATGCATACATTTGGGTTTGCTTTGATGTAGGGCTTCAAACTCCACTGCGGGAACAGGAGGAACCATGTGGGAAGGACAGGAAAAAAGGTGGGGGCTAGAGTCAGGGGGGCTTCCTTTGTGTGCCTCAGATTCTGCAAAGACGTGTTCTAAGATACTTCTGCAATGGTTCTCATAATAAACTTCCTTGTTTTGCAGTAAGTGTTGTGGGTCATTAGAGTACTCTCAAGTCTCACAGGAGGATGCATCCAAAGGAACCACTCTGGATGGCTGAGGGGAAGATAGCTTGGAGTTCTCTCATTCATAGGGTTGTGAAGTCAACTAACAACAACATTTCCTCTCTTCTCAACATTTCTCTCACTAAAGTCTAGCTGAAGAATTGCAACAATTTTTAAAAACATTCTGGGGGCAAACAGAAAAACAGGAAACCCCTTACCGCAGATCTAATAAGCAGCTGAATATGGCACCATGCTTTCTTTTAGGGTCTGTGCTTTATCTCATTGTTTGCTTTGCATTTTAGATCATTTGAAATAGCCCCAGTGCTCATTGTGCTTTCATTCGGACATAATCCTTCTCAGCTTGGAATAGAAAAGGGTAGATGCCGGCAAATTACTGCTATAGCTGATGGGGGGGGGGGGGGGGTTAATTCCTTCCCAGCTCATTACTGCAAAAAGTAACTAGTCAGAAAACCAACTCATTAGAAAACAATTTATTTTCCCTGACTCTGTATTTAAGGTACATCTATCTATTCTCACAAGTTAAAATATTTAGGATCAAATTTGCATCCAGCTATATGAGTCGGTCTTCAGGTAACAGTGGCCCCATACAGACTGATAAAATAAAGCTGCTTCGGGTCACTTTGGAGGTATGCTGTTTAAATGATGTATGCGTCCTAAGAATCCGGAAGCTGCACCAAAGCTGCACTCCAGTGCTTAGGAATGGAGTGTGGCTTTGGCGCGACCTCCAGACTCTTATGATGCATGCATCATTTAAACAGCATACCTCTAGTCCAATGTGACCTGAATCAGCTTTATTTTGGCCCATCTGTATGGGGCCAGTGGTACCATGAAGACTTTTCTGCCTGTGCTGTGTTCATAAAGTACACAGGCCCTCCACATTTGCTGGGGTTAGGCACACAGGAACCCTGTGAAAGTGGGGAAAACACAATTTTAAAAAAAACCCACTATTTTTTTAAACTGAGAGACACCTCTCTAGGAATCTCTAGGTCTTCTGGTGTAACTCTGTGGTCAGCATCTACCACAAACTGACCACATAATCATGCTGGAGGAGCTACAAATGGCAAGAGAAGTGTTTTCGCTAGGAATCTCTAGATCTTCCAGTATGACTATATGGTCAACTTCAGGCAGAGATGTGCTGGAGGACCTAGAGATTTCCTAGAGAGAAAATATTAATGAAATCTGCATTCAATAATTCACAAAAGTCAATTCACAAAAGTCAAAGCTACAAATGTGGAGGGCTGACTGTACTGCAGTGGTGAAAAGATGAATGGATTGCACAAATGCATGACCTATGCAATTCTCCTATGCTTAGGTGGGTTTAATGCCCAGAATACTTCATTTTTAATGAAAGCTTTAATCATTCCCCAACATCTTTTCAACCTGACATCCAAAGCAGGTGATTGATTTCAGAACATAAGAACTCAGCTAGAGATGGTCAAAAGTCTATTCAGCCCAGTAACCCAGCTTCTTGCAAAGGTTATCTGGACTGAAACTTTAGGAGGCAAACACGGCATTCCATGTCCTGCCTCCAGTATGCAAAGCAGGGGACAATACATTTGCATGCATGCCTTGAAAAGGCATTTTTGAACATATAAAATGCTGTGGGAATAACCAACCAGTTCTCATAAACTTCCTAACAGTAAAATCTAATTTCCGTACTGATGTGTCATTATAATTTTGTTTGTCCCCATCTTACATGTGCAGCCTAGGGAAAGTAAAATGTAGTTTTACATGCTGTATGTGATCTCTCTTAAGGATAGGATGCAGAAAACATTGTTAGAAGGGCACATATTCCATAATAACACACTGAAGAATCAATTGTGAGGTTTTACCATTTGCTACTCTAGTGAAATTTTGCTTGATTCTTACCCCTCCTGATAACTATTTCAATTAAAAGTTGGAATATTTGGTAACTGACAGTGTCTGCTTCTTTGCCTAGTATCAAGGACAAACTTTGGGTATAAAGATTTGCTAATATGAGTTCTAATATGAAAGTCTGGAAGACAGGCTAAATGGACAACAAGGACATAGGCCAAAACATTGGTTCAATAATGATTTGATACAGAGCCTGTTTAAATTGGGGCAATGCAACAGCTAATCAGGTTATATTGAAATTTTAGGGCATTACCAGAAGCA
>NW_024803642.1:0-7158 GCF_019175285.1 Sceloporus undulatus | reverse complement strand
TGCCTGAGAATTCTAAATACCCCTCCTTAAAACTGCCAATCCCAGCATGCAACAGGAGGCAGCTAGAGGAGTCACACTGGAATAGTACCTCTTTAAGAGCTCGTCTGATAAACACCCCAGTCTTACCAGGGGGTTATATGGCAATTAACAACAGCAACAAAAAGATATACAATATAATATCACCTGAAACCATCAAAAGTATAAAAACAAATGAAGTAATCATCAATAGAAACCAAAGGTAACAACAGAAACAGACCAGAGGAAAACCAGCAGAAAACAGCAACGTTTTAAAAGTTCATTTTAAAAGCCATCAAAGAGAGAGCCTGACAGAAGGACACAGGAAGACTCATTCGGTTGGGCAACACTACCAAAAAGGTTCTGTTGCTAGTAGCACCTGACTTCTACAGCTGGGGCTTTCTGAGCAGCATCTCCCAATATCATAATGTCTTTGAATCAATCCCTTTCATAATAATCCCTATCATGCATGACATTTTACATCCAGAATGGAAATGGGAGTGAGCTAATCTGCATTTATCTAGGTCAGATCCTCTTATTATTATGAATATGCTAGAATGTGTGAAGAATGTTCAGATTGATTAATTACAATAACGACAACAACTCTAAAACAGCATTGCTGATATGTGCAGTCTGGATACTTAAAAATTAAATCTCCCAGAAATTTGAGGGTTAGATGGAATGAACGTAGAAACTGGAAACTGATTTCAAGTCAACACACACCACAATGTTAGCAATTTATGTACGAGTTCACAGCAAAAGTTGATCTGTACCAAATTCATATCTTTACCTTTATGATGCAATTGTCAGTAATTGTCAGTCATGTTCACTTTAAATTCTACCATCCATCAAGAATCATCTGTTAAATTCAGCTCTTTGCCCAATAATCCCAACATGACACAGTGGTGATAACGGTTAAAAGTGTGGGCCTGCTTTAGCTTCAGGATAGTAAAGCCCCCTTACACACAAGCAACATAAGTAGAATTTATATTTGACTATTAACATATAGGTGCTACCAAACCACACTGCCTGCAAACCACATAAAATGCTTAGTTGATCCTGACAGTTTTATTCCTAAAAAAGTAAAATTTTCAAGTTCTGTATCTCCCAGTAAGGTTTATTTACATCAGAAGTTCTACTTCTATCCTACTGAATTCTGACACTTGACTGTGAAATAACAAGAGTGCAGAATTCCAAAATATCTCTTGAATATGTGATGCACAACATCCATTTTCTCCAACTTAAGATTCCTATTTCTTGTTCAGCTTTGGATTCTTTCAGACTCCAGAATGATTAACTTCAATAATTTGAATGAATAATATCTGGTGCAATAAATAGTTTCAGTCCTATTTTTTTTTAAAAAAAAATCAAAATCTGGAGTCAGAGAATAAATTTTTTATTATAGCACACAGAGCCTAGGCAAAGTCTTGAAATCCTATGTGACATGCTTCACATTTCAAGTACTGATTTATTTCTGAAGAGCGAGGCAATTATGCATTTTTAATGGTCTACAGAGATTAAGCACATTAATTGTGCAGATGAGCAGTCCCCTCAGCATATACAAAAACCTCAACTTTAGCACCAAGTGCCCAGCTGTAATTTCTAACTCAGCTCCGATAGGGTATATGAAAGGATGTCTCCAATCAGAAGCTATATGAGGCAATACTGTACTCTGCTGTAAATTTTTCTTATAGCAGAGGGAAAGCATGAGCCCATGGTCTTAAGCGTGATACACCCATCTAGCCCTCTCTAGTTCACATGACTGCTTGTACACTTATACATGATAATTTTTGAAAATAACAACCAAAATATGATACAGTGATCTTGCTAAGTGATTGTAAATGTGATGTGGTTTTAAATGATGCATCTGATTTGGCATTTATTTTTGTTTATGCTAGATATTATGTTGCCCCATATCTGGTCTACTCAATCTGAGCTGCAATCCCAAAAATATGAGAAACATATTAGGCTAGCCACAGATGTGTAATTTTTACAGCTTCTCACATTACATGTATTACTTATCTTACTATAACTCTTTATTAGGAAACATGTCTCTTTGAATTCAGGAGATTTCTAAATAAATCTATCTAGGTTCAGGTTCATGTATCTAGGTTCAAAAATTATCTTTTTATGTTACATACCAAAATCCGTGGATGCTCAAGTCCCATTCATTATAATGGCATAGTAGTAATATGGTGTCCTTTATATAAAAGAGCAAAATCAAGGTTTGCCTATGAAAATTTGAATATTTTTAAAGTATCTTCAAGCCTTGGATGATTCAATCTGTGGATAAAAAAATCTGTGGATAACGAGGACTAACTGTATATTTCTTCTAAATGGAATTATATTTATTTTGATCAATGACCAGTAGAAAGGGAACAAAACAGGAAAGATAAAATGCAATGCAATACACTAAAATACAATATTAAATACAGAAAATATTTGTGTTACAATGATTTTAGAAAAACAATGAAACATGATAACACTTTTAATATTAAGATAGCATCCTATGCCAACAAGCTGGTGCTGCCATACAAAAACTAGCTACCTTGGCTCAGGAAACTGGCCAGCCAAAAGGTAATCAATGTAAAACACATCGGATCTCTCTGGTGTAATCTGTAAATTGGGTTAATAAAATGATGTCAAAGGTCACAATAAAAAAACACAATACAATAAAACACATCCCACGATTTCTACATTCTCTGCCTCACAAGGGCACATGCATTCACAGTATGGTACTTTATTATATCTTCCCTTCAATATTGCATATCGAAGCACATTAAATTTGGCCAAGGTGAATGCTTTCCTGTTTTGTTAAGTTGATCTTTAACAGCTGGAAAAATGGGAGCTGCACTTATGTGATTTTGCAACCTGATATCCCAGATACGGTGATTTATGATTTTGTTAGCTTTTATATACCCATAGCAAGAATGGCATTTTGTGAAAATCCGAAACTTAACACTTTCTCATCAACTATCTTCTTCCACCTTGACTGAAATTTATTGCTGGGGTGTGTGTGTGCAAAACGTTAGGTATGAATAACATTTTAAACCAAAAATTTAACTTGTATATCCACATCTGAGACTCAATAGAAATTTGAACAGTCTCTAACTGTAAGAGAATATTTGGCACACAGCTTAGGAGGCTGAGAATGCTGCTCCAAATATTTATTTAGATAGATTCTAGAGGTGTAAAATTGCTAAACACACACACTTGTCCTCCATATAGCATTTGCAGTATGATCTTAGCATTAAACACTTGAATTGCTGATGGTACATGCTGGCCTCCCATCGTGTAAAAAAACCGAGACAAGTAAGTTATAACTCCGCTGTACATTTGGTATAGCATAAGATACTTGAGCTCGCCAGGGACCAGCAGCTTGAAAAAATGACTTCCAAATATTTATAAAATTTAACCTGTTCAATTAGATGTCTGTTGATTTTATTTCTGATTGAAAACTACAACTTTAGATTTTTCATGAGTAATTGCCAGCTGTTCAGTACTGCAATAGACATCTAGTGCTCTTAATAACTGTCTCAAACCTACTCATGTCAGTGACATTAGTACTGCATCATCTGCATAAAGTAAAAGACATACAGATCTCCCTGCCAATTTAGGTGGTTAAGAATTTATTTCAGAAAGTGTCTTGACCAAGGAATTAATATAAATATTGAACAAAGCAGGGGGGAGAACACAGCCTTGTTTTACTCCAATATGAGTTGGTATTAGAGGGCTTCTCTTCAAAACAGGGCCTTCCCATTGCCCCAAAGAACATAGGTCCAGTTTGTTGGAATTAAAATGTTGAGCAGTATTACCAGATCCTTGATTGTCTACTGTAGTCTTTAATGTAATATTGCACTTTCCATGACAGTTTTCATTTCCCTTGAGCCACTCTGTAGATTCAACAGCTGCTGCATGTTCAATTGTGTCCAGAGATGTATTCAATCTGTTTACATTGGAGATTAATGCTCCTGTATCAACTGCTTTGTATGGAGAACCCTGTTCCCACTCTTTTAGCTCTCATTTCAAGCCAGCCAGATGTTGGAGCCATGCTTGCCTTAACAGAGGGAAGCATGGGGACAGAATCTTCAGAGGTGCTTTTCATTTCATGTTTGTAAAAAAGTGGATTTATTTCCACAGAAACCTGGTGATGGTGGATTGGTGGTTTCCCAACCCATAGCTGCAACTTGTGATGGTATATGCCTGATGAGCTGCATCAGGAGCCAAATAAACCAGATTTTGCCTACATGAATCTTTCTGCCCCTTCTTCATACTTATCAAGTAGAAACATAAAAGGTCAAGTCTGGATAGTATTTCATTCAGGGCCTCTTGAGGCAGGACAAAGAAGGAGTGTAAAAAGTTATTTTCAGTATTATCAAAAAAGCCATTCTCCAAATTCATCAAGTGCAAAACCCAAGATTCTCAGATTTGTAATATTCCTGAGTTCCCTGGATTCTGGCTCAGCTAGGTCATAACGATTGTCATCTGTGGGGTCAATGTCAACTAAATCTTGATTTATTACTTTGCCTTGAGGTCTTTTTGAGGGTGCTACTACATTTGGAATCAATGGTGCTGGTGGTGCTACATTTTTAAAGAATCTTGAGACTGATATATCATCCTCCTTCAGATCTTCTCTGTGTTTGTATACCACAGAATCATAGAATCATAGAGTTGGAAGAGACCACAAGGGCCATTCAGTCCAACACCCTGCCATGCAGGAACTCTCAATCAAAGCATCCCTGACAGATGGCAATCCAGCCTCTGCTTAAAGACCTCCCAAGAAGGAGACTCCACCACACTCCGAAGGAGTTTGTTCCACTTTCGAACAGCCCTTACTGTCAGGAAGTTCCTCCTAATGTTGAGGTGGAATCTCTTTTTCTGGAGCTTGCATCCATTGTTCCAGGTCCTGTTCTCTGGAGCAGCAGAAAACAAGCTTGCTCCCTCCTCAATATGACATCCCTTCAAATATTTAAACAGGGCTATCATATCACCTCTTAACCTTCTTTTCTCCAGGCTAAACATTCCCAGCTCCCTAAGTCGTTCGTCATAGGACATGGTTTCCAGACCCTTCATCATTTTAGTCGCCCTTCTTTGGACACGCTCCAGTTTCTCAATGTCCTTTTTTGAATTGTGGTGCCCATAACTGGACACAATATGCCATGTGAGGCCTGACCATCTTGGCAAGTCTCCAGTCTTGTAATGTGGGCACTACTCTAGCTTGAAATGCTCCACATACACTAGATCTGCAATGTTACTGAACACCAAGGACGAAGATCATTAAAATGTTCCAAAGGTGAACTTTGCACTCCTCTTGTAACAAGATTCCCAAGGGATTGGGGTAGTTTGATTAAAACGTATTTTGAATTAACACCAGTTTTCAATTTCCATTATTACCATTATTTGAGGATAATTCTGAAATTTGGTTTAACATTAATCTCTCCACTTGGTTAGCCTGGATTAACCACTGAATTACTAGGCTATTTGCAGGAGACAACTCAGCAGCTGATCTGGCTAGTTTGGAGCCTTCTTTTTGATTTTTATTAGTCACAGAGAGCTCCTTTAAGCTCAGTGTTAGTATCTGAGAGTTGCTGCTTCTCAGCCACTTCCTGACATTTATTGTTTGTATAAAATTGAGTAATTTTTGTTTGAGCCTTCACTTTCTTTAGAGGAGGGTTCATAACAGACAGAGTAAGGCCAAATGTTTTATAACTACTCCAAGTCATCACCATGGTCTTATTTCCTTAAGTTTTCCTACTTATTGGTAGTTAAAAAAAAAAAAGACATATCAGCCTGTAAACAGCAGCCAGCCGTTGTAGCTTCCTCTTCATCTAAACTCAGTCTACAAAATCCTCCATTTAATTCCCCCTCACTTATAGTTCTGTAGTGTTACACCCCTTCTATGACCTTATAGTGAAAAAAATTAACTTCTTCCATTTACACCTTTTGTTTTGTTTCCACTCATAGATTATAAATCTTCACTCCTTTAACCAACTCACAAGGAAGAAAGGGAGGGAATAAAAACAGAGATAAGAGGGAAAGAGGAGGGAAATGTGGCAGTGAAATTAAACGTGTCTGGCCTCCCTGACCAAAACCCTTGTTTTCAGCATTCTAAATGGCACAAACTCTATGGTATACAGGAGGCCGCCCACATTCGCTGGGATTAAGGACAATTTTTTTTAACCTGAGAGAGGTGCTTCAGAGCAGCTCTATGGTCAACATCTGGTAGAAGATTACCACTCAATTGCACTGGAGGACCCACAAATGCCTAGTCCAGACTATTTGAGAGATCATGGCCGTTACAGACACCCAAAATAAAGCTGCTTCGAGTCACAGTGGAGGTATGGTGTTTCACTGATGCATGCGTCCTAAGAGTCCAAAAGCCACACCAAAGCCACGCTCCAGTTCTTAGGGCTAGAGCATGGCTTTGGTGCGACTTCTGGACTCTTAGGACACATGCATCATTGAAACACCATACCTTCACTGTGACTCAAAGCAGCTTTATTTTGGCTGTTTGTAACAGGCCAATATCTCCTCATATGAACCTGCGAAAGCCCTAAGATCTGCAGGAGAAGGCTTTCTCCTGGTCCCCCCAGAACTGGATTCGGGGGGGGGGGAGCGCTTCCTATACATTTATCTACTGGTCACTTATCCATGGGTCAATGGAAGCACTGTACCTTAACTCTTATTTAAAAAACAACAACATTCCCTACTCTGAGTAGTGGCAACAGGTGAGAGCTTAGTCTGTCTCAAAAGAGCTTAGAATGCCACAACCCCCTTTACTCTCTCAGCCATGGCCCTGCCCCTCTGGCCTTTCTGACTTCCTGAGTGGGAAAGTAGTGGCAGGGGTGGTTCTTTGGCACTTCCCCTCAAAGGAGTACCGAGAGATTACAGGGGGTCAGTGCTTCTTTTAGGTTGTCCCACGATGGACTAAGCTCTCATTTTTCACCAATCTATTGAGAGAAGAGGATAGTTATTTTTTCTGATGGAAATCAATACTGTACCTTAACTCTTGCCCTCACATCCTTTGTGACATGTGCACCTTTTCTAATTCCCACTCACACCTAGTTGCCTCCCACACACGTAGCACAGCCACCATTGACCATCATTCCCTCCTCATTCATCTAGCCTTTAGAGCAATGGTTC
>NW_024803641.1:0-7161 GCF_019175285.1 Sceloporus undulatus | reverse complement strand
GAGGCCAAGCCCAATGGAGCTGGGCCTGCATCTCTCCCTCCATGGCTGGAAGATGACAATTGGCAAGGAGGGAGGGCTCTTCTTCTTCAGGCCCGATGGTGTTGGGCCTGCTTTTTCACTCCCTCCCAGGCTTCTGTACAGTAAAGACTGTACTCAAAGAAAATCATCCTCTGCTTTATAGACTATAGCAAAGCATTTAATTCTACAGATCACTAAAACCTATGGATCACTCTTAAAGAAATGGATGTGCCACAACATTTGATTGTCCTGATGCATAACTTGTACTCAGGACAGAAGGCTGCGGTAAGGACAGAATATGGAGAAACAAAATAGGTTGCAATTGACAAGAAGGTCAGGGAAGGCTGCATTCTATCACCCTATCTGTTTAACCTGTATGCTGAAAAATAACATACATAAAGCAGGATTAAACTTGGAAAAAGGAGGTGTGAAAATTGGAGAAGGGAATAATAATCCAAGATATGCAGATGACATTATATTATTAACAGAAAACAGTAAAGATTTATGAAAATTATTGAAGAAAGTCCAGGCAGAAAGTGCAAAGGCAGGTTTACAGCAGATTATTAAGAAAAAAAATAATAATGACTACAGACAGTCTTCATAGTTTTAAAGAAGACAATGAAGACATTGAAATAGTTCAAGCTTTTCCACATTATTAATCAAAGTAGTAACTGTAGCCAAGAAATTAGAAGAAAATTAGAAGGGCAGCTATGAAGGAACTAGACAAAATCCTGAAATGTAAAAAAAATAAAATAATAATCACTAAATAGTTAGGATAGTCCACACCATAGTATTTTCTGTCTCTGTGTATGGTTATAAAAGCTGGACAGTGAAAAAAGCTGATAGGAAGAAAATAAACTGATTTGAGATGTGGTGCTGGAGAAGAGTTCTGTGGATACCATGGACTGTCAAAAAGACAAATGAACAGATCACAGAGCAAATCAGGCCTAAACTCTCCTCAGAAGCAAGTATGACTAAACTGAGGTTTTCGTACTTTGACCATACCTTTAAGAGAAAGGTTTCACTACAAAAGATGACGTGTGTGTTGTGTGCCTTCAAATCATTTCTGACTTATGGCAACCCTAAGGCAAACCTATCATGGGGTTTTCTTGGCAAGATTTGTTCAGGGGAGGTTTGCCACTGCCTTCCCTTAAGGCTGAGGGAGTGTGACCTGCCCAAGGTCACCCAGTGGGTTTCATAGAGAGCTGGGAATCGAATCCTGGTTTCCAGAGTGGTAGCCCATCACTCAAAGCACTATGTCATGCTGGTTCAGAGACGATAGTACAGTACTTGGTAATATGGAGGGCAATAGAAAAAGAGGAAGACTGCACACTAGATAGATAGATTCAATCATGGAAGCCATGGGCCTGAGACTGTAAGACCTGAAAAGGTGGTTGAGGGTGACTTAGAGGACTCTCATTCATAGGGCCGCCACTGGTCGAAGTTGACTCAAGGGCAGTTAACAAATACTAATTTAAGGAGTATACTATGTGAATTTTAATTCTGTTGGTTGCCTCACTTCTTACTTTCTCCTCTAATGCAAACGCTACAGGTTCAGCATGCAAAAACAAGGCATAGGGTCATCCTATCATTTCCCTGACCAAACTACATCTCATGATTTTTGGCTCTAGATACATGTATATCTGAGAAAGAGTGGAATGTAACTTTGCAAAACACCATTTAAAAACAACCACTGAGCCAGTTAAAATATACAGTATTTTTATGATTTTAGAAAATGTTCTTCCTTCATATTATTTTAGTGGCATGCAGCTTTGTTCTCCTCAAATAAATAAGTTATTTTTGCCTCTAACTCTAGTGCAGAAATTCACTTCACTGCACTAACCATGCTTCAGGTGAACTGTACATTTCCCACTTTCTCTTTAAAACTGCCCCAGGTGGTACAGTGAAATGTATCTGAAATTTATGCATGTTCAGTATCTCTCATACACAAACACACACACACACACACACACACACACACACACGAACATAAATGTTTAGAAATATAAATGCTTGATAACTTTACAAGTAATAGCCAATCAATTCTGTACACACCCGGCTTTTGCTGGAAGCCAGCAGAACTGTTTTTTTTCCTGAACAGCAAACAAAGGTTGGCATTCTGTTAATGACATATGCATGTATAACTTGCCCTACAGAGGCCGGGCAAATTATTCACCACAGTACAACAAACATGTTCTGCTGACAGCAGCAAAAGTTGTACATACAACAATGTTGTACAGCAGTGCATTTATGCAATCCAAACTGTGATTACATATTCCACATTGCTTATTGTACAAGGGCATGTACAATGGGTTGTACAATGTGTTGTTCAATACTGCTATCTTGCACTGGGGCTGTGCAATGCAGGTGCAGTGTATCTCTGCTTGTGGATATTTATACTATGCTGAAAGGACATTAATTAATTAATTTATATATACATATTTGAGTATTTATATCCTACCCTCCAGCCAAAAAAGGCTTCCATAGCAGCTTATAAACAGACAGTTTCTTGTCCAAAGGCTTACAATCTAAAAAAAAGACAGGATACACAAGGAAATGAGGATTGCAGTGGGGGGAGAAATTATGTTCAGTAGATGCTGGCTTTGATTCTGTCTCTATAGAAGCCACAATAGTGGCAGCTGAGATGAAGCTGCTGTGTCTACTAGGCATGATGGAGGAGTACCTGTCTCTTCTTCTCTCTCTCTGAGGCCATAACAGTGGCAGTTGGGATTGGGGGAGGCTTTCATTAGTTGCTGGGCCTAAACATGGAGCTGTGCCTGCCTAGTCTTTTCTTATTCTGAGGCCACAGCAGTGATGGTTGGGATGGATGGAGGGCCTAGGCACAATGCAGATTTTCCTGCCTGTTCTCCATTTGAGGCCATAGAAGTGGCAGTTGAGATGCAGAGAGGGTCCTTCCTTGCTGTGCTTGGAGCTGTGCTGTCTGTTCTTCTCTCCCTTTGAGGCCACAATCTGATGTTAGATTGGAGACAACACTTCTCAAATTAGCAAGGATGGTTCCATAGCAGAGTAGATACCTGTCTTACCATTTGCATAGTTAGCATGTCAGCATTCCAATGAATTTAATTTTTTTCTAAGAATCACTTTTATTTACTGTTACATTCTAGCTTATAATACAGAAAGCTTCATAACAGTACATGATATAACTCAGGACTCTTACCTACCCTTATTTCACGGCTTTCTCTGTACCCTTCCTTCTCCTCTGACTTCTCAAAAAGTAGAACAATTCCTGGACCAGCTGCACAAGCAAATCCCTTGGAATACGCAGCAACAGCAGAGACACGGGGAAGAGATGTTTGCTGTTGTGCTTCTCCTTCACAAACCATTTCACTTGAGTATTCAGGAGAAGAGGCAGCAGGGAACTCAATGAGGCTGTAAAAAGAAATTGGTTAAAAAAACTGGCACCATAATAAATAAATTAAAAAAAATCAGTTGAGTTTCAAATGTTAGTTGCATATTGGGCAACAATTACTTTTCTTCATTATATCTTGTTTTCAAAGTTGGTGAAGTCCTAGTATTAATACCAGATTCTCTGCAATCATTTATGATTTTAAAGTTTTAATTTCTTAGTAAACATGCTTTACATCCTAGGACTAGTACATCTATTTACAGAAGTCATTAACACTTCAGTTTAAATATGTATGTGTGTATGTGCCTTCAAGTCACCTGTTGAGTTATGGTGACCCCATGAATTTCATAAGGTTTTCATAGACAAGGAATACTCATGTGGTTTTGCCAATTCTGAAATATAGCCTACAACACCTGTTATTCATTAGTGGTTTCCCATCCAAGTACTAACCAGGGCTGACCCTGGTTAGCTTCCAAGATCGACAGAATCTGATACCTTTAGGGTATTGAGGCCCAATATATTTCTGTCTAAATAACTCTATTTAGACAGATTTTTGTAGACTATTTTGTTAAGTTTTTTTTATCATTCACCAATCTTGCAATTTAGGTAAACAGTTCCACTTTACAATAGACATTAGACTAACAGTATAATCTGATCATGTCTGTTTAGAAGTAATGTATATTCTCTAACAGTTTTCTCAGTAGGGCCTCTAAGTAGACAATATTTCTGAGTGGACACACTATCTTACAGTTAGGTGTATATATAGGACTGCAACACCAAAGCCTGTAATTTGTCCTAGGTTATCAATGTAGTTATGACCAAGATACAACTTTAATCAGGATCTGGAGATGTCAAACACATTAACTTATGGAGTGCATTGGCTATTCCAGGGTCAACAGTTTAAACATTACCTTACCTATCTGTTGATTCTTGTCCTGGTTCATCTTTTGCTACTTCAGAGGCTGGCTCATTGTGCTCAATACTGGTCTCCCAGCGTAGATCGCCGGAATCAAATAATAAGAGTTTGCCTGTGTCTGTGCCCACAATCACCTTCTCTTCAGAGAGCCAGGCATGGGATAGGTAATTCTGAGCCTCTCCCCGTAGAAAATTGGTCTGTTTTAAGGTTCCCTCTGTGTATCTGAAGAGTTTAAAAATCCCATTTCCTGTAACACAGACTTGAGTGTTATCTTGGGGATTGAAGCTCACCTGAAAAGGAAAGCATAATGAAAATATTGCCAATTGTGCATAATAATCTTCATCAAGTCATCATCTGATTTTTTTTTGTTTTAGACAAAAGATTATCATTAGAAATAAGCAAGCACAAACAGGACTGTTTAAACCAGAACACTTCAGAGATAGGTATCTTTGTGAAAAGATACTACACTTAATTTCAAATATTTACCAGTACCTTGGATTTTTTCTCTACAGCTAATGCCAGCTCAGACAACAGAAAGCAATTCTTATTCGTTGTTAGATTATCATTCTAAATCCCAAGAAAAAGGAAAAACAGTCAGGACTCTTTTTCTTGGGATACTACACAAAGGATAGTATAACATACTAAAACGTTTAGCTAATCTTAGGAAAGATTTATCTACTTAAAAAGGCTTTAGAGTTTCTTTTTAAAAGTGTCACTAACACCTGGAGCGGAAGCCAATTATTCAGAGTGAGAAAATATTCAACACTTTTTATTGAACGCTGTGATCTAATTGAGGCAACACTATCTTTCATATAAAGGATAGATATAGAGTATATTCTATTATGGACTGGATCCTACATATTTATGAGGAAAATAGTCTATTGCTCCATCTTGCCCAGGGGGAGTAACTGGATGGGGAGCTGCATTGGCATTCTAGAATCTAATACTGCACTGGTGGTGCAGGGCTTAAATGCCGATGCTACAGGTTCGTGCTGCCAATCTCTTGCCTTGTCTAGATAGTTACATTTTAAATAAGAATGCCTGCTGATGGGCTTGCCATTCAACTGGTCCCTGGCTTGGTAGACCTATTTTGGTAGACCTGGCTTGATAGGTCTTCCCTCTTTGTTTCCTTTTAGCTTTGTTCTATGAGCAAAAAGGCATACTACCTGCCATGAATCCTTGAGAGGTTACTACCAGAAACAAAGTCACCCATGCCAAAGACTACAGGTGCATGAGCACCTCTAGCCGTCATCGGTCCTACAGCAGAGACCATCAGGGTGTCCACTTACAAGCCACCATACACACTTGTTAGACACATGGCCTTGAGCCCAATTCATCATATACATGACAGACCTTGAGCATTATATAATTGTGGTCAAGAACAGGCGCCTACCCCACAATATTAGTCTTTCTCTTTCAGCTTACCTGATAGAGGGGGTTGTTCTGCGTATCAACCCTAATAATTGCCATTATTCTTTGCTTTTCCCACATCCAGTAGGCAAGGTTTGAATCAGGAGGTCCTGTCTGTGCCACCAGATATTTGGAATCAGGGGAAAATCCCAGACTGATGAATTCTAGGACTGGGAAATCAAAGGTATTCAGGACCTTTCGTTTCTTGCATGGGACAGAGGAGAGTTCATAAATTGTGATAGTAGGTTTGTCCTGCAGTGTCTCCGAAATGGCCAGATACCGTCGATTTGGGCTAATGGCCAGCGCAAGCATCCCTTGGCTTTTCTCTGAGCCTAGAAAGCACACACACACAGAGACACAAACAAGGCTTCTGTGAGCATAACATGGCAACATAAAGTGTTCATGATCTGGAATGACAATAAATTCACTTCTTACATAGCCTTTAATTCATTTTAAAATGTTTGGCACCGCTTTAAGTGTCTTGGCTCAAGGCTATGGAATTCTGGGAGTTGGAGTTTGTTGTGGGGCCACAACAAACTCCAACTCCTAGAATTCCATAGCCTTGAGCCAAAAAAAAGAGTTAAAGCGGTACCAAACCGGGTTATATCTCCAGTGTGGATGCAGCCTTAGGCCTCCTTGAACTACAGACCCCGGGATCCCAGCGCAGGCAGGAGGGAGGCTTACCTGGGATGAACTTCTGCCATTTCTGCTCTATGTGGTATTTGACGCAGCTGTTCCCCGCCGGGTAGACGACGATCTGCTCGTCGAAGAAGCAGATGTTGTTGGCCACGCGGGACTGGAAGCCGAAGATGTGGAGGGCCTGGGCCACAATCACCGACATTACGGCCGGGAGAGCCGGCGAGGAAGTAAGGGGCCTCGCTTTTCTCTGGAGGAGAAGGCAAACCAGAGACGGTCGCTATGGCAACGGCATCCCCGGCCTTCCTTGCCCTCTTGAAAAATGGCCGCACGGAACCGGAAGTGCCCTTAGACAACGTCATCGCGGGGCCGGAAGTAGCGCTGTATGGTGGCTTCCTCGTGTTTGCGCAGAGAGGCGAAGGTTGAGGTGAGTGAGGAGCGATGCTGAGCTGCTTTTGGAGTGGTCGGTCCCGGGTGCTAGGAACTATAGTTCTCCATATCTAGAGGGGGCTGTGTCTGGCCCTACAGCGAAGTACTGCATCACCCAGAATCCACAAAACAAGGAAGATAGGGGAACCGCCTTCGCCTGGATCCCAACCCATGGCCCCCCCCCGAGACCCCCTGCCCTCCACTGCTCTGCTCGGGGCCTGAGTGAGAACTCACACTCGCCGCCTCCTTAATAGAGCTTTGTGATGAAGGAGACCCCAAGTTGAAAATGAGTCAACAGTGCGATGCAGCAGCTAACAAGGCCAAGGCGATTCTAGGCTGCATCCATAAAAGTATAGTAGATCAAGGGAAGTAATAGTGCCACTGT
>NW_024803640.1:0-7166 GCF_019175285.1 Sceloporus undulatus | reverse complement strand
ATGCTCAACAGGAGGGATCCAGCCTAACAACCCACCTTTCCAAGTCCCATTCCAGATAATTCTCAGCTTTCTCTGTATGCTGTCTTTGACACATTTTCAATACTACTGTCAGTGTCATAAGGGCTGGAAATCTGTCTTTTCTAAAGAAGCTGAGAACTGGGATGAGCTGAATGCTGAATCCACTGCAAACATGTCATCTCATGGATGACAAAACAGCATTTTACAAGCCAAGATTAAAATTCTGTGTGAAAGATAAAGATTTGGCTGTACTTTCAATGCATATCAATCCATGATCGAAACTATCATTTTGAGACAGAAGCATTGCATGATGCAAAAGGTTTTAGCACCAGTAGATTTCATTGTGGGAAGATATAGCGGCCACAGTGTTATAGCACAGTACAAAAACTGCTTACTGAAATATCCGCTGGTGAAGGAGCCCTTCTTTTTTTGAAACAGACAAGTCTTCCTTTTCAGAATAGTTTGCCGAATCCAGGCTTTTGGTTGCCATCCTCCCCAAGCTCACTGAAATGTATCATACAATATCAAAAGAGCATGCTGAGGCTGGCAAGGGAGAAGAGTATGTGTAACTACATCTTGTGAAACCTAGAGTAAGAAAATGAATGCATTTACCAGTGAATCAGATCAAAGATCCATCTGGTGAATATTTTATTTTAATTTATTTTATTTTATTTATTTATTGAATTTATATCACACCTTTCTTCCAAATGGGATTCAAGGCATATAGCTCGGCACTTCAATAGCAGTCCTATATATGAGGCATTACAGTGGACCAACAACAGCATAAACTAACCACAACAATAGTCCAGCCACAGCAATAAACCAACCACAACATGGATCTCCAAGACAAAACTATTCCTGACCAGGAAAGGCTACAATTGTTAGGATACCCATCGTGAATCCATGTCAGGCCCCTAGAAATAAAGCTGCATCTAGGAATGTTCTTGAGTCACACACTTGCTCTTTCAAGGAGAGTGCACCAAGCAATTGGAATACAGAGTTCCTGAACTCTGGAACCATCCACCTATGGTACCACCACCATGTAATTATTCATTTTCAATGTAATGGTTTTCATCCAGCCCCCTGAGTCATTGGTGTAGCAGCATCTCCAGAGACCTGCCTGTGTCAAATGGCAAAGAGAATATAACAGGGATGAAGGTATCATGCCTCATAAATGACACCTCCTCCAGCTCCCCAAGAGATCTCCCTGAATAGATTCATATTAGAATGAAACATTTTGGAAGATATGATGGGTAAATGTCAGGGTAAATGTCATGAAGTTAAGCAGAACCCCTTTCTCACGATACTGTCTTCTGAAACCAAATGTTAAGAGGGGGCATTTGTTTTGGAAAGTTAGCAAGACATTTACTAATGCTGAAATGCTGTCTTTCAAAAGCTTGAATATTCACTCCTTTGACAAATGCCAAACTGTCACAGACACAACACATTGACTGCATGAGCTGAGCTGACAAGGGGAAGAAGAAGTGTGAAAATTGCCTTATTCCAGCTAATAGGTGCAGCAACCATGTTTTCCTTTAGCACATCCTGGTAAGTCAAAGACATTGCATGCATGTACTGTATCTCCTCAGGACTAGTTTCAGCCCAGGAGGTTCTGAAGAATCATACAATCATAGAGTTGGAAGAGACCCCAAGGGCCACTCAGTCCAACCCCATTCTGTCATGCAGGAACTCACAATTAAAGCACCCCAACAGATGGCCACTCAGCCTCTGTTTAAAAACTTCCAAAGAAGGTGTCTCTTTCTTGAAGATCTGAATGCCTTTGGAAAACCAACATTATTTTTTTCCCATATATTCAACAAAACAACTGTTTTTTTCTTTCCTTTCCTTTAATTCTTTGACATTTGATAGTTACTGTTTCAATCAGTATTAGTTGATGCTATATCTTACTATCCCCAATTGTCACAGATTTCCTTTTTAAATGTTTCCAGAATCAAGAGAAGACAACAACAAATAAACAGCCAGTTAACAGTTTGTGAGAAGCCTTTGCATTGTGTCCTTGAAAAAAAGCCCAAAAGGGCCAGTTGTGGAGTCTTTCTTAGATGCTGGTTAGTGATGTTACTTATTTTAGAAAAGGCTGCATCTCAGAATTTAGATACTTTACTATAGAACTACCATAAACATTGATAGGAACCTTACCAAAAACTCATTTCAACCCAGAGATACTATGTGGACCACAACAGAGGTAGGACTCCCATATCATCATGTTACTAGATATGATACAGTAACCCACAAGGCCATCTCTATTGCAAGGTTGGAGAAAAACAGAGGGAAAATAATAAGAGAATCTATTTTCCATTTATCTCCTATTTATGCTGAATCCTAAAACTGTTGCTAAGACACTTTTGCAATGTTCCAAGTGGGTTTTTGCTACACCAGCCATCACAGTCAATGCTTGCTAACATATAGTGATAAGCTGTAATACAAAAACATCTGAAAAATCTTCAGAGACTAAAAAAGTATTGCAAGTCACAGCTAATGGACTGCATTCAAACTGTACAAGGAAGATCATTATGAAATGGAGTGTAGCAAGTTGGCACAATCTACCTCAGCTGCTATCCGAGCTAATTCCTATCAGTAGAGCTGGGTGTTCCTATTGTATTTATAGTAAAGAATCATGACAAGGAGAAAGAGTTTTTGTTAAGGCTTTACTCAGTGTGGATGGGGGAGTAGCAGCATAGTGATACATTCCCACACAAAAACCCTTTTCGAGACAACAGGAAATCTCCAGATTTACTCTTTTAACTGCACATGCACCCAAATTTTAAAGCCTCGTCACTGAATGCATGCCAATCTTATTGCAGAGCCAAGCATCCCTGCATCCTCCTGCCAAGCACAGTCACAAGTACCTTCTGTAGCTTCACAGGGAGGATAAGCTTGTTTGCCTACACCATTTGATGATCTCTAAGGCAAGAAGAGCAATACCTGGGGTTTGAGGAATGCACTGAACATCCTGTAACATGCTAAGGGCCATCCTAATCCCAATGTTTCCACTGAATGAACTGCACTGGCAGTAAAGGCTGCATCTATACTGGAAAGAGAATGCAGTTTGACACCACTTCAACTGCCATGGGTCAATGCTATGGAATCCTGGGATTTGTAGTTTAGTGAGATATTTAACCTTTTCTGTCAAAGAGCTCTGGTGCCACAACAAACTACAAATCCCAGGATTCCATAGCGTGGTGCCATGCAAGTTGAAGCAATGTCAAACTGTATTATTTCTGCAGTGCAGATGCAGCCAAAGTGAGCAGTTCACCTCATATAAACAAGGCACTTCTTAAAAGCATCTAGGAAAGGAACTCAATTGAAAAACAAGCTGCCCACATTCCATAAGCCTTGTTTTTATGTAAACATACCTTCTGATTTTACCACTTCCACTGAATTTGTAGCTGCAAATGCAAACTTTTTTTAAAAAAAAGTAACTAAGTTGCACAAGTTACAGTCACCTTTTTTGCAGGTGGATTGTCCTTACTGAAAGCATTCCTGAACATCCATGCTCAGAAGTAAAGTGGGTAGCACACCCACACCCACACAGATATCTTGGCACTCCTGCCATTGCCAGTTTGCTGCCAAGGTACTATATTTCAGCATTATGGCAAAGGAACACTTGCCTTATCCTTTACCTACTCAGTTTGAAATCACAAGTGTTGTACATATACAATGTCTACAATCCAAAGATATATGCTGTAGGCTTGTGTACTCAATAGGAGTTCAGCTAACTAACCCACATGCATAAAATGCCACAAAACGTGGCATATCACTTTTTGAGATATGCATTTCAAAAATCAGTGTTCCTGCTTGCAGAATGTGTTTGCTAGTTGAAGAATTCAGGTCCAGTGGGTATATGGTAGATTTTCAAAACTAATGTCCTCCAAAAGGGCTACGGTTCCTTTCATCACCAACCAAGATGCCCAATTCACAATTAGTAAACAGTATTAGTTGATTGGATTCTGATCTACATTTAAGGCCTTTCAGATTTATGAACAATTTTCAGTTTTCCAAACCCTCTCTGCAAATGAAAAACCAGTGTTTTGATAATAATGTGGGCAGGGTATTTTCCGTGCTGGTGAAAGGAATTAAAGACATATAGAAGGGATCAAGTAGGCTTTTCAAATGCTAAGAGTTGTTTCCATCCCTTTGAATATCTAAGCTTGTTTTCTCAGCCTCCATTACCTGTCAAGAGGCTATTCAATCTAGGCTCCTGACCCTTAAAGAGGAAAGGGCATTTTTTGCAGATGCAGCTATCCTAGAACTGCAGTGATGATTGCCTTTAACATCCAAAATTTCAGAAAGGGCACAAGAAACCTGAACCTGAACACCAGATTAATATGAGATCAAATTAAGGCGGGATACAAACCGCCATATAGTACGTATAGGATACGTACTAGGGTTAGGAAGGGGCGGTGCTTCTGCACCCCCCTAACCCTAGTACGTATCCTATACGTACAAGATGGTGGCGCCCCTTCTACATGGGCGCCGCCATCTTTACGTACTGGACGCATAGCGTCCAGACGTGTCGCGGCGCCTATGATGTCGCGAATGCACCGGCGGCGCTTCGCGACATCATCAGTGCGCCGCAAGAAGAAGCTCCGAAATGGAGCTTCTCTTTTGCTCCGCACGGGAGCCGCGTGGTTTGGCTGCTGCGGCTCCCGCGCGGAGCAAACGGCGGCGGCGGGGAAGCGCTAAGCATCTTTGATTGAGTAGATCTCATAAGAAATCACCGAAACTCAAGATAATAGTATTTTTCATCTCAGTTGAAAGGTTGAATAGATGTGACATAATGACCAAATAGGACAAAAACATTTAAACAGCAAGAATGTTGTTTTTCAATGAGAGTTCAACTGTAAGGCCAGGTCTATGCAACAGCACGATATGGGATTTTGCATGTATGTTGGAAGAGAGGTTAACAATGTGCTACGCCTACTTTGGCTACTGGGGAGAATGGACCCTGCTCACCGTTACATCAGGTAAATGTATCTTGGTTTTAATTCCTGGTTTGATTGAATAACTACCTTCTTCCAATTTAACTTCATTGAGAACTGGAGTTAATGAGACTGACCTAAGGCCAGCCTATCATAACTGGTTAACCCTCTGAGGAGAGTTTATCAGACAAGGGAAATTGGAAGTATAAGCCAATGGCAAGCCGAATGCAATCACACGCAGTTTCGCGCAATGGCAAGCTATTTTCGGGAAATGAGAAGTCAGTTCAGACGCAATTCGCTGAACTAGCAAACTCATGTAAATGCGTTCTGGCCCCACTTTCTTTTCATTTGAAATTAAGAGAAATTCTTCCCGTGTGATAAACTCCAGGGTTGTCCCTCTTAAGGATCTTCTATTTCCATTCTGGAAAGAAGCATTTAGATTCTTCCCAGCATCTGCTTTAACCATGGATTGAAAAACATAACAAAATAGACTTTGAGCAGTAATCCTATATCCCATTTCCTTCAAGTAAGCCCTATTAAACTCAAGAAGACTTTGGAGCAGACACGCAATGCCATTAGTCTAGTAAATATATAATATTGTGGAGCAAATTCTGTTGGTTAAAGATGCATAAGCCATTTGGCTATCCAGAACCCTTTACTGGGCTGCTGTCTTAAAGGCTGTACCCTATTACACTAACCAAATTTGGCTCATTAAAATAAAAATACCTGGTATGTTTTCGAATTTTAATAATCAATTAAATAAGGGGGGAAATGGATCAGAAGACCATTCTCATCCATCACCCACTCATGATAACTCTCCACATTTGCGCTAAGATCGTACATGAATTCCAACATAGGCCTGTTACACACGGGCACCCTAGGATGGACTCAGTCCGTGCTAGGGTTAGAAAGGGGCATCTCTTCCAAACGCCCCTAACCCTACCACAGACTGAGTCCGTAACAAATGGCGGCAACCGTTCCACACGGCCGCTGCCATCTTGACGTAGTGGATGCTCTGCGTCCACACGTTGTGCCCCACGGGGCCCAGGAAGGAGTGCGATTTTTGTGCTCCTTCTCTGCAGCGTACGGGAACCGCGCCGTTTGGCTGCTGCGGTTCCCGGATGCTGCAACCGGCGGCAGCAGCAGACTGCCGCTTCTCAGCGGTCTGTAACGGGCCATAGGAAACAAAGTATTTGTAGAGAACAAAGTAGGAGAGATACAGCTGTGCTACTACGGCTATGGTTTCGATTACTGGGGTAAAGGGACACCAGTCACTGTTACATCAGGTAAACATTTCTTTATTTCCTTTTCCTCATAGTAGGTGATTTGGTTCCTGCAGATTAATTGTTTGCCAAAAAATATGATTCTGTGCATATTCCTAGACAGATGGGGATCTTTCAGGGACTCTTCACCCCCATCTGTTTGTGCCGATCTTGTGTTTAGCACTATTAATATTACTGCATTTATCCACACGTAATATGATTTAGATGCCGTTACACCCTGGAAGATTCATTTCAGCTATTCAGGGAAAGATCAAATACTGTAGGAAAAATTGCAGCCTTGTGCTCAAGTCTCATAGCATGATGGCTGGATCCAGGCAGAGGACTGAGCATAATGCAACCAAAGATTTGGCCCTGGTATCCATAGATATATTTGTGTAAGCCATTAAAGGAAGAGATTTACTGTGTAGCTGGGGTGTTTTTGATTACTGGGGACAAGGCACCCTGGTTACTGTCACAGCAGGTAAATATCTTCATTTTTCATGAATTCCTTATTTCTACTATGTTAAGTATTTTGAAATGTTAAATTCTGAGGAGAACTCTTCCATGAGAATTTGAACAGAGAGGTCTGGGCAATAGATTAATGTGTTGCAGCTTTGGGTTACTGGGGACGAGGCACCCAAGTGACCGTCTCATCAGGTAAATATCCAGCCTTTCTATCTGTTTCTATCAAGAAATCTAGAAATGTCGTTATGTCCTTTCAAAGGTATTCGAATAGAGTAGTTTGGGAAATAGATGACTGTGATACAGCTGGAATGCTTTCGATCGCTGGGGACCAGGCACACTGGTGACTGTCTCATCAGGTAAAACTCTACACTTCAATTTGTGGTTGTAGTTAATGCAGATTTACAGAATTTATTTTATATAACCTTGGAATTTTTGAGAAATATTTATATGGATTTTCAGTTAGGGAGACAGTCATTGTCAT
>NW_024803639.1:220-7168 GCF_019175285.1 Sceloporus undulatus | reverse complement strand
GCCAGGGAATTTTAAAAAAATGTCCTACATTTTAAGCCTTGTCCTACGTTTTTTCCCAGTTTTGAGGTCCCCCGGGATGGCAACCCTAACCACAAGTTGAACATGAGTCAACAGTGTGATGCAGCAGCTAACAAGGCCAATGCAATTTTACGCTGCATCAATAGAAGTATAGTGTCTTGATCAAGGGAAGTAATAGTGCTACTCTATTCTGCTTTGTTCAGGCCTCACCTGGAATGCTGGGCACCACAATTCAAAAAGGATGTGGAGAAACTGGAGCGTGTCCAAATGAACTAAAATGGTGGAGGGTCTGGAAACCATGCCCTATGAGGAACACCTTAGGGAGCTGGAGATGTTTAGTCTGGATAAGAGACAGTTAAGATGTGTTATGATAAACCTGTTTAAATATTTGAAGGGATGTCATATTGAGGAGGGAACCAGCTTGTTTTCTGCTGCTCCAGAGACTAGAACATGGAACAATGGATGCAAACTGCAGTAAAAGAGATTCCACCTCAACATTAGGAGGAACTTCCTGACAGTAAGGGCTGATTGACCGTGGAACAAACTCCCTCTGAGATTTTGGTGGAGTCTCCTTCCTTTAAACAGAGGCTGGATGGACATCTGTTTGGGATGCTTTGATTGGTGCATGGCAGAATGGGGTTGGACAGAATGGCCCTGTAGTCTCTTCCAACTCTATGATTCTATGAATCTAGGCCTCTGAGAGCCAGGAGGGGAAGGCAGGAGCAAAGCCAGGATTGTGTAGCTCTCTGTGGAGAGGAAGGGACCTCTGAGAAGGGCCAGGAGAGGGGCTTTGGAGATTGGGGGGCAGCCACCAACCTGACAGATTTTAACAACAACAACAACAATAATAATATTTCCCAATGGATAAAGGTGGTTTTACAACCATAAAATAGCCACAAAGCAACAATAGCATCCAATTTACACACAGTAAAACAACAAGTCGCCAAAAATTCAATTCTTGACAAATAAAAACATTGTTTAAAATACACAATTGTGATTAGAAGTGGGATTTTTCCTTAAATTCTTTACAAGAGGTTGCGTGGGTAAGCCTCCCGGAAGGTATCCGTCTTAAGTGCTTTCTTGAAAGCATCCAAGGTGGTGTTAAGATGGATCTCCTCTGGCATGTTATTCCATAACTTGAGGGCCATGGCTATGTACGCTCTGTGGAAAGTTGTTCTTAGCCTGACCTTTGGGTAATCTAATAGATTCTTCCCAGATGTTCTGAGAGTGTGGGGCGGATTGTGTAGGGAAAGGTGAGAAGCCATACACTTTGCATTGTGCCTGGAAGCTAATTGGCAGCCAATGTAGAGATTTTAGAACTGGTGTTATATGGTCTGACCTAGATGTTCCGGTGACCAATTTGGTGCCGCATTTTGAACTAACTGAAGCTCCCAAACTTGGTACAAAGGTAGCCCCATGTAGAGAACTGAACTTAAGAACTGAACTTGAAATCAGACCCTTGTTTTCATACATATTAAGGGTTCCATTTAGCAATTTGATCTAATTTGGAAAAGCGGTATATAAATAAACATTATTATTATTATTATTATTATTATTATTATTATTATTATTATTATTATTATTAAATTATTGAAGGGGGAGGGTAGCAAGCCCTCCCAACCTATGCCGGAAGGGTCCTTGGAGCACCCAGCAACAAAGAAAGTTCAGAGTCCGATTGTAGCTCAAAATAAGCACATCTTTAATCTCCGTACGGGATGACAATGACCGCCTGCCTAAATGGCAATTCCAAGACTGTCATACCCAATTGTCTTTCTTCACACCTTTTCATCATTCAAAAGCATAGTTTTAGCACACCATCCTTTCTTCACGTTACCTTCTTACTACTTTCCCGAACTCGTTCATTGGACTCCTCGTTCTTCCTGCCTCCTGACAAGTTCTACATCTGGGTCATCCCGGACCATCCCTTGTTCCTCTTATCCGATTGCTTGGCCGCTGCCTGTCATCATTAAACGCCCCCCAACTGTCCTTTAGACCTCTTTAGATGTTTGTCCTCTCTTCCCCCATTTTTTTCTGTGCCTTGTGTCACCCCGTAACACTTCGTCTTGCTTCTACCAGAACTCCTCTCTTCTGGTGATTTCTTCCTGAATACTGGGGGTCCTCTGATAGGAACTTCACCTTACCTTCCCTTTGGCCCTACAGCCAACTTAGCATCTATTTCCCATATTTTGCATCTTGCATCTAGACAGCGCGCCTCCACAACCTACAAAACCAGTCCTAGTACCACAGATTGGCCTTTGTTGTGACTATGCCTTTTACCCATCCTAGCTTGGTAGCCAAGATGTTACCACTGACCACCAGTCACTAGTTGGTTGGGTATGTTTTCTCACACTTCTGCTATCTGTGCAGTTTGACATCCGTTTCATTATTCCATTCTCATTAATAAAATGACAGTAGTATTTACCACATACATAATCCCCTTCTTGACTCACAGATAGTCCAGTGCGACCTTTTGCTGCGACCACAAACCTCTGCCCCACTGCGTTTACCTCTCTCTGGTAGAGTCTCCAATCCTTCTGCAGATCGATTGGCCAACAACCCTTCATTGGTAACAAGTCCTAAGCTGTTTTATCCTCCATGCCCCACCTAACATAGGCATACCCTATAGCCGACACTCTTCCCCCTTCGGTCAGGTCTGTGTTATCAGGGTCAATCCAATTTTTCTCATACCCCTTTTTCTCAACATAGTCTTTGCCAACCCACACTGTCGGTCCCCAGGCTACTGGGGGGGTGACCTTATGGGTGACACCCACTCACCCAGCCATACGGGTTCCACAGTGCAGGTACCATCCATGCAGGTGGTACTATTTTCGCCCATGGTCCACCACCCCTATACCACCCGGGGGCAACCCTCCATCCCAATTACCTGGGCCAGCAAGTAGTCCCCCATTGTCTATTCAGGGCCCCCAAAAGGTCTGACTCCCTTGCTCCAAATAGCGTGGGTTTACCTGGATGGAGCACCCTACGGGATAGGGCCCTCCGTGCCAACCTCGCTCCTATTCAATGTACAGTGAGATTCATTTATCTAATCTCCCCAGTTGCACGTCTTACCAGCCCGTTCGTGCCATAGCCCTGCTTACATTCTCCCATCCATATTGTGTTTTTCTACCATTCTGCTGCCTGCGCAAACCGCGAACACTAAAGCTGCCTGGCCTGTCGTTCTGCTCTAATGAAAATGGCCTATCAAATGTTGAGGGATCTCCACTCCAAATATACCGTGGTACATTCCACCCTGGTCACGGTTTAGAGTTGCGTGAAACGTGATTGGCCACCGTGACCGTGATGTGAGGGGCCCTGTGAACAGATCCAACAGCTGGCCCGGGTGCATGCCCTTAGAAACTACTTAGTCCCCAGGTGGTTGTGAAATGCTGTTTGTCCCCCACCCTCCATCCACATCCTACAGGAAATACAAACCTCATAACAATACACCAACTATCATGGGTTGAACCGTGAAACAAGTGAATCTGATGATGAGGGACAAATGGTAGGTCTGGCCAAACAAATTTGTGGTTTGGTTTCTGCATGTTATACTGTCCTTTCTTTCTTCAGAACTCTCCCGCGGTGACGCTCCTCCTCTTTTCTCGAGCCTGATCTCAGAATCCTGACCTCGGAAGGGGGGCTCACGTTGCGATGCTGGGCCCCTTCCTCCATCTGGAACCTGCAAATCTTTTAAGTTTTACCTCTCCAGGCTTGCTTGTCCAACGTAACTTGCCCACTCAGATCTTTGTGGTGTAGTCTCTTTGCTCTCGTACATAATGGGACCCAAGGCTCTGACTCCCTCTAGTTTGACTGGCGTTGAGTCATCAGCAACTCCACAATGCGTCCTTCTTCACCGGGTCCCAACGGTGTGGTCTCCCATCTTTAGCCACCACAGATCTCTGCGAGAGGAAAGAATGTAGGCGCAGAAACGGGGAACGGGACTTTGCCTCACTCCACAATGAGTCGTTTGTGTAACACAATTCTCAATGCTTAAACCTCCATTAATCAAAGCTTGTTTTCCCAATCTGTACATCTCCCTTACCGTGTTTTATTCCCAAGGGGGGGGCCTTCCATAAACCCCAATTCATAGGGATGACAATCCTAACCTTCTAGGCGCGTGTGCGTGGTCGCAATCTGATTTTACCAAACACACATGGTAAGGACCCGTGTCACCCCAATCCTATTCCTGACAGGCTTTTCTTCAAGTCCACTCAGACCTGCCTCGGCGGGGTTTGACTTAGCTCAATCACACAACCTCTGGGCATTCTCCACCATCTTTACGACGCCCGTCATGTCTACGTTATTCATTCAATTCCTGTCTCTTCTGACAACTTTTGGCCCAGTTAGGAGGGCATTCATACTAATGCATCTGGTAGGAGGTTATCGCTTACTCTCCAATAACATCCAAATGGAAACTCCTTCCTTGTGGTTAATTCAAAACCAAACTTCTGCTTTTCTTTTCCTCACTAATCCTCTTCTTCGCACCTCTCATTGCCATAGCAGAACCTCCTAGGAGCGGGGGTGCGGGGAGCCACTAACATTCAAGTTCACGGCTTCCCTTCCCTAGTCCCCGTCTTCCTCCCTTCCCATCTACATCACTTCCACCTACTCTCACTGGCCTCTTCAGTCCATGGCCAGTCGTCCTTCTTTCTTCTCTTGGTTCCGTGCTGCTAGCCAGTAAACTTGCTTTTTCTTGCATCTGCTCCCCTTCACCTTTCTCTTTTCCTTTATAACACTTGTCTGCTCTAAGGCGCGGCGACATTCCTCATCTTCTACCGACTCTCCTAGATCATTTCTCTGTCCTTCCTTACGTCTTTCTTTCAAGTTTTACCAAATCTTCCTCAGTTGGTCCAAACATTTACAACTCACCTCCGGATGCAACCTCCCAACCAACAATGCTAAACTGAGACCAGGTCCTTTTCCCCCAAAAAATCCAAATCAAAAATTCTAACAGTCCCCAACACTCTTTTCTCAGTGTACCATTCATTCCCTTTTCATTAAAATACACTCTTGTTATGGCCTGGAGAGTTATCTTGTTAACTCCTCCAGTGTTTACTTTCCGGGTATTGCACGAACGTCTATCTCTTCCTCAAACTTTCTTTGTTTCCTGTGTGCACCACCATCTGGGTTTGGCACTGGAAGCTACCCTTCTGGTCTCCACTAGCAAGGGAAAGGGGCGCTGAGAAAGGTTACTCTTTACAGAAATGTCTCGAGTAAGGTTTTGCACAAGCCTGTAGCAGTCCTATTCCACTGGTTTTATTTTGTTGTCCTCTGCATCATGGATTATTCATTCTCAGGATCTCCTCTCCGGCACTCTTATTAACACCTCCTCTTCCAAGTTGGCTCCCACACTCCAAAGCTCTGTGCGAATACACTTTTCCCTTTACATGTGGTGTTCTGCTGCTTTCACAACCAAATCCCCGCTTGTCTTGTACTTAGCTTCTGTGTTTCAACTCAATCTGTGGAAGTTTGTTTGTACATGTATGTATCTAGTGTATTCGCACTGTGTACATCTACAGGCCTTTTAAAATAGTTACCTCATAATCATATTTCCTTTAAACTCACACAGTTGGGCATTATCTTTTCTTACACGGCGTGTTTTTCCACACAAACTGGTATTTCATTAATGTACTTCTTCTTCTATAGATACACCAGTCCATTTGGGTGTTTAAATTACACCCATCTTCATTTTCATTTACACACTCCAGGCCTTTTCATCTCTTTTCTTTTCGCCCAGCTCTGGGTTATCTCTGTTTGCCTCCTTTTACATTAAAACAGTCCTCAGCGCAAACGGACTAGGTTTTTCACATTCCATCACAAATTTCTAGTTCAGGCAAAGTCATTCAAGGTCCCTGGGCATCTGGAGCATTAGAAACTTATGGGGCTCTTCAGCTGGGATTGTATACACTTTAATCCTTCCAATAGGTTGCACAAGGGGGTGGGTGTTATTTTCTCTGGTCTGTATAGTCTTATAGTTCTCTCCCCACTTCTTCCCTGGCCTTCGGTTACGACCCTGTCTTCTCTCTGGACTTACATCCAACACCTTTAACAATTGTTGGCCTATCAAGCCAGGGGGCAATGGGTGCCCATGATGCCTTCAATTAAACGCTGGTCTTCCAGTACGATCTTCTGACCTGCGGGATCTGGTTACTTTCCAGCTTTCATAAATCCCTACCTGGTGAACAGTACATGTGCTAAGACTTTGAATAGTCTAACTTGGAATGTCTTTCTCTGTTATTCCAACTCGACCCATTTGCGTGACTCCTCTAGGGGAAAAAAACTCCTGCTTGTTTTTTTTCTCCTTTCCTTTTGTTTGGTTTGGGAGTTATTCTTCAGGATACTCCTCTTTCCTTCAATGAGCGTGAACATGCCAGTCGGGTCCTCAGACCAGGGGCCTGCTTGTTTTCCAATTTAAAGGTCATACTGGTTAAAAAAGGCATGTATGTGACTCGGCTGTTTGTATTGTGGAAATGTCCTTTCCTCAACAGCCACTGGATCTGGTAAACAATTTTATTCTGGCCTTTCTTTTCTTCCTTCACTGGGGCATTTCCTCATCAAAATGGATTAGTGGTGTTTCTTCCTTAAATGGTAATTGTCTTATAGCCTCTCTTAGGTAAGTTGGGTAGACCTGGACATAAAGGGAGGCTTCTTTGAGTTTCTGTCTCTTTTTACTTTTAGGTTTTCTGTTTTAAAACTACCACGCAAACACTGTCCATGGCAGATTTTCTTTTACAAACCCCAAAAAATTGTACCATTGTAATAGCATTGTGTAGCATGATTGGCTGGTACTTGCTGTAAAGGCTAACCACTTTCCTATAGTTCTAGGTCAAAGGACACATATCCTGGCCAGGGGGAATCTAAAGGGAAAGTGGCAACTCTAACATACAAACGGGTTTTTTTTTTTCTTTTTCTTTTTTCAACTTTCTGCTTTTT
>NW_024803639.1:0-195 GCF_019175285.1 Sceloporus undulatus | reverse complement strand
ACTGAACTTAAGAACTGAACTTGAAATCAGACCCTTGTTTTCATACATATTAAGGGTTCCATTTAGCAATTTGATCTAATTTGGAAAAGCGGTATATAAATAAACATTATTATTATTATTATTATTATTATTATTATTATTAAATTATTGAAGGGGGAGGGTAGCAAGCCCTCCCAACCTATGCCGGAAGGGTCC
>NW_024803638.1:5843-7170 GCF_019175285.1 Sceloporus undulatus | reverse complement strand
TTCCAAACTACAGCCTACTCTTCCTGCCTTTCCTTCCTGAATCCAGCACTGCAGCTTGGGCTACATTGTGGTCTCCTCAAAGGAAGAAAGAAGGAGAGGCTGCTGAACCCCCGGAGCATACCTTCTTTTCCCACAAAGGCCACCAGCGGAATAAGATGTACCAGCAGCAGCCTGGAACTAGCAATCCCTGTGCATAAATGCATGAATAAAGGGATTTATGACATATTGTGACCCATTGTGACCTCAGTCTGCTGATCCTCACCTGAAGGATTGAGACAGGACTATTGTGATCTCACCCTGAGGTTCCTTGCCTGAAAGTCTGAGATGGGACTATTGGCTCGTGCTCTTTACCTGAAGGATTGAGACTGGTCCTATTGTGATCTCAGTCTGATGCTGCTTGCCTGACAGATTGAGATGGGACTATTGTGACTCAAGGCTAGTGCTTCTTACCTACAGGAATGAGATGGGACTATTGTCATTTCAGACTGGTGCTCCATACCTGGAGGATTGATACTGGTCCATTACGACCTCAGGCTGACACTCATTGCCTGAGACATTGAGACTGGCGTAGTTTGACTTAAGGCTGATGCTCCTTGCCTGAACGATAAGGACTGTCATATTGTGACCTCAGGCTGATGCTCCTTTCCTGATAGCTTGAGACCGGACTATTGTGAGTTCAGGAAGATTCTTCTTTCCTGAAGGATTGAGACTGTCCCATTGTGACTTCAGTCTGATGCTTCTTACTATTAAAAAAACCCAACCTTCCTCCTAATGATAAAAACATTAATCAACCCCCCTAATAAGCTATTAAACAGCAAGAAAATTTAAAACTTTCCAAACACAATACAATAAAAAAGGTTTTTCAGGCAAGAATTGGATCGTTTTCTGAAGGTGAGAAGGAAGGGCAGGAATGATAGATACATCAATAACAATTTCCATAAGAATAACAATGGCAAGGGTAAGGGTCAGTGGGAGGGGGAGACAAGTCAGTAGATCTAATCTAGTCTGGAAAGGGCTGCTGAAGAGATCCGTCTTAATAGCCTTCCTAAAGTCTTCCAAGGTGGAAATATGACGGATCTCATCCGGAGGTCGTTCCAGAGCCTGGGAGCGGCTGAAGAGAAGGACCTCTGGGTCACCGCTGAAAGTCTGGTCTTCTTGAGTTGTATCAGGTTCTTCCCAGAGGACCTGAGTCTGCGGTGGATTGTATGGGAGGAGGCGCTCCCACAAGTAGTCAGGACCCAAGCCATGGAGGGCTTTAAAGGTTAAAACCAACACCTTGTATCTTACCCAGAAACTAATGGAAAGCCCATGGAGGGATTTAAGAACC
>NW_024803638.1:4297-5743 GCF_019175285.1 Sceloporus undulatus | reverse complement strand
GGGGGGACCTCAAAACTCTGGCAATCCCCTGGCAACCTGGGAACTAGGTCCTCCCTTCATTCCAAATGCCACTGCCCTGGTCTTGAAGGGAGAGAAGAACCAGAAGTACCTGCTTGACTTGATCCTCTTCCCACTGCCATTCCCTTTTCTTTTGTGTTGTATCTTTTTAGATTGTAAACCTGTGAAGCAAGAAATTGTCTAATTAACTATTTGTAAGCTGCCCTGGGATCCTTTGTGGCTGAAGAGAAAAAAATAAATACTCTAAATAAATAAATAACTTGTAAGCCAATTGCCCCCAACCAGCTGGCTATCACTTGACTGACCTACGAAAGGATGGAAGGCTGAGTGGACCTTGGAGCCTTGCCTGGGATCGCACTCACAACCCTGGCTGCAGCACTGACATTTAACCTCTGCGCCACCAGTGCCCCAGGTTCTCCACCATCTTCCAGTCTAGACAATTCAACATTCCCTTTACTTTCTTCTCTGTGTGGCTAATGTAGTATTTCATTGTTGTATGACCTTTAAGCCAAATAACCAGAGTACAATATTGCTGCAAACTTCATTTAATTACAAAATATAACACAGTTGGAATATTCTGAAGAAGCTGAATAAGGAAATCAGATTACATCGTACTGTTTACAGACTCGAGCCTGTCATTGTCACATCATATAGATGTTGTTAACTGCCCTTAAACTGGTCCCAAGGCCCTCGACTCATGCTGACCCTGTGGATGAGACATCTCCAAGACCCCTGTCCTCCATTGCTCTGCTTTAGGTCCTGCAGATTCAGGTCCGATTATTGACTCTACCCATTGGGCATGCGGTTTCCTCTACCTTCTATTTTTCCTAGCATTGTTGTCCTTCCTAATGAGTCATGCCTTCTTGTGATGTGTCCAAATACAACAGGCTCAATTTAGTCCTCTTGGCTTCCAGAGAGAGTTCTGTCTTGATATGCTTTAGAACCCATTTGCTTGGCTTTTTGGCTGTCCCTGGGATCCTTAGCACTTTTCCCCACCATCGCATCTCAAATGAGTTGATTTCCTTCCTGTTGGCTTTCTTAACTGTCCAATTCTCACATGTGTATAAAGTGATGAGGAATCCCAGGACTTGGACGGTTCTAGTTTTAGTGCTCAGTTGTTTATCTTTAGGATCTCATCTTTCATCGCTGTTCTCCCCATTTCTAGTCTTCCTCTGATTTCTTGGCTGCAGTCTCCATTCTGATCAATGCATGATCTAAGGAATTCTTTAACGCTTTTGATTTCCTCACAGTCTAAGTTGAATTCATGCAGCTTCTCCATAGTCGTTATTTTTGCTTTCTTTATGTTCAGCAGTAATCCTGCCTTTACACTTTCACATCAGCCCTTTTCACATCCTATACAAACAGTCACTCGAACAGCTAAGCAAAGGGCTGACTTTCAGTGTCACACCACTGATCACAACACACACA
>NW_024803638.1:0-4197 GCF_019175285.1 Sceloporus undulatus | reverse complement strand
CACACCTCATCCCTTTGCTGTTTTGCTTCTTTGTGTGTGAGGATCTGTTTCTCTCACAATTTTTCTTCCTCGCTGATTTTTCTCTTTCTATCCCCTCGGCTTTTCTCTCTATTAATCTCCCACTTCACTTTCTCTCTCTCTCCTCTCCCTCCATGTTTTCCTTTTGTATGAGAAAAAAGAAACTTTCTGCACCGCCATTTGGGACATCCGGAGGACGTCCCATTTTTAAAAAGGGGCGTCTCTTATAGACGCCCCTGGGCCTAGTACGGACTCCGTCCGTACAAGATGGTGCCGGCCCTTCTACATGGCCGGCGCCATCTTTGCGTATCGGACGCTGAGCGTCCGTACGCGTCGCGTCGCTTGTGACGTAGTGAGTGCACCCTTGGCGCCTCGCTACGTCGCAAACACGACGGAAAAAGAAGCTCCATTTTGGAGCTTCTTTTTCGGTCCGCGCGGGAGTCGGGCCGTGTGAAGGCTCCGGCTCCCCCGCGGACCTACTGGCGGCGGTGGCAGAGCGCCGCAAAGCGGAGGTATGTACCCCGCCTATGTTCCTGACACTCTAAGACTTATCCCTTCCTCACAGACACACAAGTCATTAAGTGCATGTCTGCATCCATTGGAAAATGGCCAACATGCCCACTGCCCCCCCCCCAAACGTGGGAGATTTTACTCGTCTGTAATGAGAAGTAACATCCTCGATAACAACATCACACATGATAACTTTTGTAGATCAGAGAGTGAGCTGGTTTACACAGAATTCAACCCCATTACATGAATGAGCCACATTTTCTTTCTCTAATATGTTTATTGCACTTACATTCCTGCTTTTCTCTCAAAATGGGATACAAGGTGGCTTACAATAATTTTTAAAATATTCAACTAAAACATTAATTTACAAAAGCTATAAAGAAATTAGGCGTCAGCATTGAAAACAAGACTAAAACATGAAAAACAAAAACGTATTTAAAACAGTTTTCATGTGTATATATATCTACAGAGAGAGAGCATATCATGTCACACACTGCAGCTCCATAGTTAAAATCCCAAAGGCTGCCCAAATAGAAATGCCTCCATCTGCCAGAAGAAAGACAGGAGGGAAGGAGCCAACCGGGCTTTCAGTGCAGCCAAGTCCTACCTACTGGGAGCAACTACGGATAAGATTCTCTCCCGAATCCTTACTAACCCTGTCTGTGAGGATGGTGGGACTGTGAGGAAGCCCTCCCTTTAGATGTCAGTGCACACCTTGGTTTATATAAAGAGATACGACCTTTCCAATATTAAAAACAAAAGCTTTATGCTCACACACGCAGTTTCCCATCTCCACTCCTGCGTTTTAATACCTTGGAAGAAGAGATGGGCCATTCCTTCTATGGACTTCAACAGATCTCTATGATATCCAAACATGAACAGTGTGATTTCCCTAAACGCATCTTGAGGAAAACCAACCAAATAGGAACAAAGGTATCAGATCTTGGTTTGTTTTAACCAGAGTTTACCCATAAAAAACAACACTATGGCTTCTCAAAAGGATTCTTTAAACTTGAGTAGCTGGAGCTAATTAGTTTGAGGCTTAATACTATCGAGGGGAGGAGGGAAGCTTCAGATCTGACCTAAATGCATTGCTGATCACTTCTATCCTGACCATCTCCAATAAAGTTCTTTTGTTTTTTCAATTAAAAAAGAATTGGAAGCAAATGCTTTCAAGCCCCTTCTCCAGCGAGCAAAAAGAAGAGGGCAGAGTATGAGCGCTCAAGGCTCATATGCTATTCATGTCACAAGAAACCAGGGTTTCCCATTCCAATAATACCAGGGCAGCATGTACATTAGATAGGGCTTTAAGTACCAGATACTGAAAAACACACTCAGTAGCACACAGGAGATATAAGGAAAACTGTCGCATGGAGCAGGTCAGTGTCACCAAGTGTGGAAGAAGAAGGAAAAGTGTTTTATATACTGCCTCATATGGAGATCTCTGGTCAGCTCTATCAGTAACAGACTTCCCTCGGGTGATATTCTCCTGGTGTTTTTGGACTACAAATCCCTATCAGTTCCTAAAGTGGAATGATGGACACAAGTTACTGTTCAAAATATCTAGAAGATTGGGGAAAGCTCTGGCTGACTTTTCAGGGACAGGGATAGATCTTCCTTAGCTTCCTTACTACATAAGATCCTACACAAAAACTGAACACAGAACCTCCTACGTGCAAAGCATGAACTCTGTCAGTGCATTATAACACCTTTCTTGCAATGTGGTAAAAACACATACCAGGACCTATAACCCGTAGAACAGGAGATACATGACTTGGAGGTGAAGAAGGGACACCCCTTTTTCAGCATCAGATTAGCTCACATGGACAGTAAGAAAATGCGGAAACAAAGAGGTTACAGGTTTTTATTACATCGGGTACTGAAGATGTCACACGCTTTAGGCTGAAATCCTTTGTGACCACTGATGACAAGGGCAATGTCCAGCAGATGACTGACACACGAACAGCCACATCCCACAAATACTTTAAAGGAAGCACCAGGGGATAGGGGTGGAACATCACTCTCCATCTACCATTTATGACTATTCTGAGAATAGAGTCATTCATTTGCTGTCACCCACTGACCACAATTCTCTGCATGGAATAGAATTTGCTGAAAATACAAAACACAGTACAAGAGTTATTCAACAAAACAATGATGAAAAACAGCAAAGAGAAAACCAGAAGCGGGGAATAAACCTATGGCCAACTTCTGGCAGAGTTGTGCCAGAGATTCCTAGAGAGAACATATCAGTTGAAACCTCAAATAATGAAAGCCGTAAACTTGGAGGGCTAACTCTACTCCATAAAGCTAAAAAGTAGCTTCAAATTTTTTTTGTGCTAGAAAAGGGAAAAGTGTAGAAGGACTATGTATCTTGCAGGTATTAAATTCGCATAGAATTTGGGGAAGAAGGTGAATTTCACTGAATTACATCCAAATAGGTGTGTCTGTGAGCGTGTGTGTGCACCATCTTCAAGTCGCCTGTCAACTTATGGTGACCCCATGAATTTCATGCATCTTCATAGGCAAGAAAGACTCAGCCATGGTTTTGCTAATCCCTTCCTCTGAAATATAGCCTGCAGCACCTGACCTTGGTTGGCAGACTCCCACTCCATGACTACCCAGGGCTGGCTCTGCTTAGCTTCTAAGATCAAATGGGCATTGATGCCTTCAGAGTTTTTAGGCCAAATACACCTACACGACAAGCGAATTCCCACAACTCTTGTGCAGCTGCTGAGTCTTCCCAGATACAGACACATCTTGGAAATCCTTGAGTGAAAGGGTAAAGGATGGCATTATGGAGAGCATCACTTTCATCAGACCCAACATGGACCCCTAAGCCTCTTCCTCATGTACTGAAGATAGACAAAATAGAATGGAAAATGGCCATAATATAGCCATAATTCAGCATATTTCCATTTCATTCACTTCAAAAGGAATCATTAATGATGCATTTGGGGCCTATAATTCTATGTGTACTAATCTTGGAGAAGGAAAATAAACCATAGGTTTGGACCACAGATGTGTCTCCAAAGGAATCAATAGGATCCTTAACTGGATCATACAAAATAAATTTCTCTTACAATGTCACCATTTTCATTTCCTAGCAGCCACTCAAGAATCTTACAAGTTCAACATGTTTAATTTAAAAACAGCATCAGAGAGGTAGAGAGGGGGCAAACCCAACTTTGAAAGACTCATTTAGGATTAGGACAATTAAGGGAGCTCTTATAAATCACCTATAATAGTATTATAATAGCTACTGCCTCCATCTTTTTTTCATTCTGATCTCAATCCACAATCATTTAATTGTGTGTGCGTGTGTATGTATATGTCTATGTGTGTGTGTGTGGATATGATCTTACAATACTGTACTTCAAGCATCTGAGAAAGGCTGCATCTGCACTGCAGAAATAATCCAGTTTGGCACCACTTCGACTACCATGGCTCAGTGCTATGGAATCCTGGGAACTGTAGTTTGTTGTGGCACCAGGGCTCTCTGACAGAGAAGGCTAACACAAAACTCACAAAACTATAATTCCCAGAATCCCATAGCACTGAGCCAGGGCAGTTAAACTGGTGTCAGATGAGATGATTTCAGCAGTGCAGATGCAGCCGAAATGAATCACAACCCACAGAAGCTGATGCTGAAATAAAACCCTTAAGTCT
>NW_024803637.1:0-7174 GCF_019175285.1 Sceloporus undulatus | reverse complement strand
TTGTCCTTCTAGTTCTTCTTAGTTTTGGCACAGCGTAAATTTGTTAGTTCCTTTCCACGATTTTCCCCATTCTTCTATAGTAACAGCCTTTTTGGTATCCTGTGCCAGTTCCTTTTCTCTAAAGTCAATCTGGCCCTGAGAGGGGCCAGAGGGAGAAGGCCATGGGGCAGAGAGGAAGGGGTCTTGGGGGTCCTCCTCTTTCTTTCTCTCTCTCTTGGGGTCAGTTCCCTTTCTCTAAGTTCAACCTCGGCCTGAGAGGGGCCAGAAGGAGAAGGCCATGGGGCAGAGAGGAAGGGGTCTTGGGAGTCCCCCTCTTTCTTTTTCTCTCTCTTTGGGTCTGTTCCCTTTTTCTAAGTCCAACCTGGGCGTGAGAGGGACCAGAGGGAGAAGGCCATGGGACAGAGAGGAAGGGGTCTTGGGGGTCCCCCACTTTCTCTCTCTCTCTCTTGGGGGTCAGTTCCCTTTTTCTAAGGCCTACCTGGGACTGAGAGGGAAAGAGGGATAAGGCCATAGGGCAGAGAGGAAGGGGTACTGGGGGTCCTCAGCTTTCTTTCTCTGTCTCTTATGGGTCAGTTCCCTTTCTCTAAGGCCAACCTGGGATTGAGAAGGGTTAAGAGGGAGAAGGCCATGGGGCAGAGAGGAAGGGGTCTTGGGGAGGATCCCTCTTAATTTCTCTCTCTATAGGGGGTCAGTTCCCTTTCTCTAAGGCCAATCTGGGACTGAGAGTGACAGATTTGAGAAGGCCATGGGGCAGAGAGGAAGGGGTCTTGGGGATGTCCATCTTTCTTTCTCTCTCTCTTGCGGTCAGTTCCCTTTCTCTAAGGCCAACCTGGGACTGAGAGGGGCCAGAGGGAGAAGGCCATGGGGCAGAGAGGAAGAGGTCTTGGGGTCACCCTCTTTCTTTCTTTCTCTCTCTCTTGGTTGTAAGTTCCGTTTCTCTAAAGCCAACGTGGCACTGAGAGGGGCCAGAGGAAGAAGGCCATGGGGCAGAGAGGAAGGGGTCTTGGGGTCCCCCTCTTTCTTTCTCTCTCTCTTGGGGTCAGTTCCGTTTCTCTACGGCCAACCTGGGATTGAGAGGGACAGAGGGAGCAGTCCATGGGGCAGAGAGGAAGGGGTCTTGGGGGTCCCCATCTTTCTTTCTCTCTCTCTCTTAGTGGTCAGTTCCCTTTTTCTAAGGCCAACCTGGGACTGAGAGGGAAAGAGGGATAAGGCCATAGGGCAGAGAGGAAGGGGTACTGGGGGTCCTCAGCTTTCTTTCTCTGTCTCTTATGGGTCAGTTCCCTTTCTCTTAAGGCCAACCTGGGACTGAAAGGGCTAGAGGGAGAAGGCCATGGGGCAGAGACGAAGGGGCTTGTGGTTCCCCTCTTTCTCTCTCTCTCTGGGGGGTCAGTTCCCTTTCTCTAAGGCCAACCTGGGACTGAGAGGGCCAGAGGGAGAAGGCCATGGGAGAGAGAAGGGGGTCTGGGGGTCCCCTTCTCTCTCTCTCTCTCGGGGGGTCAGTTCCCTTTCTCTAAGGCCAACCTGGGATGAAGAGGGGCAGAGGGAGAAGGCCATGGGGCAGAAAGGAAGGGTCTTGGGTGCTCCTCTTCTTTCTCTCTTCTCTGGCTTCAGTTCCCTTTCTTAAGGCCAACCTGGGACTTCAGAGGTCAGGGAGAAGGCCATGGGTGAGAGAGAGGGGCTTGGGGGGTCCCCTCTTTTTCTCTCTTGGGGCTCAGTTCTTTCTCTAAGGCCAACCTGGGACTGAGAGGGCCGAGGGAGAAGGCCATAGGGCAGAGAGGAGGGGTCTTGGGGGTCCCCTCTTTCTTTCTCTTCTCTTCTCTCTCTGTCTCTCTGGGTCAGTTCTTTTCTCTAAGGCCAACCTGTACTGAGAGGGGCCAGAGGAAAAGGCCATGAGGGCAGAGGGAAGGGGTCTTGGGGGCCCCCTCTTTTCTCTCTCTCTTGGGGTTCAGTTCCCTTTCTTAAGGCCAACTGGGACTGAGAGGGGCCAGAGGGAGAAGGCCATGGGGCAGAGAGAGGGGTCTTTGGGGGTCCCCCTCTTCTTTCTCTCTTGGGGGTTCAGTTTCCTTCTCTAAGGCCAACCTTGGCACTGAGAGGGGCCAGAGGGAGAGCCATGGGCAGAGAGGAAGGGTCTCTGGGGTCCCCTCTTTCTTTTCTCTCTCTTTGGGGGTCAGTTCCTTTCTCTAAGGCCAACCTGGAACTGAGAGGGGCCAGAGGGAGAAAGCCATGAGGCAGAGGAAGGGGTCTTGGGTCCCTCTTTCTTTCTCTCTTGGGGGTCAGTTCTCTAAGGCCAACCTGGGACTGAGAGGGGCAGAGGGAGAAGGTCATGGGGCAGAGAAAGGGGTCTTTGGGGTCTTTCTCTCTCTTGGGGGTCAGTTCCCTTTCCCTAAGGCCAACCTGGGACTGAGAGGGGCCAGAGGGAGATGGCCATGGGGCAGAGAGGAGGGGGTCTTTGGGGTCCCCTCTTTCTCTCTCTCTCTCTCTCTTGGGGGCCAGTTCCCTTTCTCTAAGGCCAACCTGGGACAGTGAGTGACAGAGGGAGAAGGCCATGGGGTAGAGAGGAAGGGGTCCTGGGGGTCCCCATCTTTCTTTCTCTCTCTCTCTGAGGGTTCAGTTGCCTTTCTCTAAGGCCAACCTGGGACTGAGAGGGGCCAGAGGGAGAAGGCTATGGGGCAGAGAGGAAGGGGTCTTGGGGGGCCCCCTCTTTCTTTCTTTCTCTTATGGGGATCAGTTACCTTTCTCTAAGGCCAACCTGGAACTGAGAGGGGCCAGAGGGAGAAAGCCATCAGGCAGAGAGGAAGGGGTCTTGGCTGTCCCCCTCTTTGTCTCTCTCTCTTCAGGGTCAGTTCTCTTTCTCTAAAGTGAACCTGGGACTGAGAGGTACAGAGGGAGAAGGCCATGGGGCAGAGAGGAAGAGTTCTTGGGGGTCCCTCTCTCTCTCTTGGGTGTCAGTTCTGTCAGTTTCCTTTCTCTAAGGCCAACCTGGGACTGATAGGGGCCAGAGGGAGAAGGCTATGGGGCAGAGAGGAAGGGGTCTTGGGGGCCCCTCTCTTTCTTTCTTTCTCTCTTGGTTGTCAGTTCCCTTTCTCTAAGGCCAACCTGGGACTGATGGGGGCCAGAGGGAGAAGGCTATGGGGCAGAGAGGAAGGGGTCTTGGGGGCCCCCCTCTTTCTTTCTTTCTCTCTTGGTTGTCAGTTCCCTTTCTCTAAAGTGAACCTGGGACTGAGAGGTACAGAGGGAGAAGGCCATGGGGCAGAGAGGAAGAGTTCTTGGGGGTCCCTCTCTCTCTCTTGGGTGTCAGTTCTGTCAGTTTCCTTTCTCTAAGGCCAACCTGGGACTGATAGGGGCCAGAGGGAGAAGGCTATGGGGCAGAGAGGAAGGGGTCTTGGGGGCCCCCCTCTTTCTTTCTTTCTCTCTTGGTTGTCAGTTCCCTTTCTCTAAAGCCAACGTGGCACTGAGAGGGGCCAGAGGGAGAAGGCTATGGGGCAGAGAGGAAGGGGTCTTGGGGTCACCCTCTTTCTTTCTTTCTCTCTTGGGGGTCAGTTCCCTTTCTCTAAGGCCAACCTAGTACTGAGAGGGGCCAGAGGGGGAAGGCCATGGGACAGAGAGGAAGGGGTTGTACCTCCCATGAGCTCCTAGTGGCAGGGACATAATTATAATAACAAAAGGACCCCCCTGCCCTTTCATGGGAGGGGTGACCTAGGAAGTTCAGTTGTTCTCCAACCTACGAAAATAGCAGGCTGAGGCCAGAGGCCAAAAAATTCTTGATAAGACCACATCGCTTCTGTGATCATATGAGCAGTGAGCTCTTGAAGCTGAAGTATTGGCAAGGTGGGCAGCACACAACTCTCAGCGTCTCCCAGCAGCACCTTGGGTGGGAAGGAGGATCGAACCTTCCCAGCTGGAAATGGACGTATAACAGGTAAGAACCAACGTTCCTTTTCCCAGCGGAGAAGCTTAGCTCCTCTTTAGACTTGGGATTTACCAAAGCCCTCACTTATTCAGGGGGGGTATGCTGCGAAGGGGGAGATGGCAGAAGGACGTGCTGAAGGACCCTCCTGCCAAACGCAGCCTCAGCTGAGTGGTAGAGGTCAAGCTTGTCGTGCTTGACAAAGGTCGAGGGTGTCTTCCAAGTTGCGGCCCTGCAGATCTCTGTTAAGGCAAAGAGGAAGGGGTCTTAGGGGTCCCCCTCTTCCTTTCTCTCTCTCTTGGGGGTCAGTTACTTTTCTCTAAGGCCAACCTGGGACTGAGAGGGACCAGAGGGAGAAGGCCATGCAGCAGTGAATCACAGAATCATAAGAGGTGGAAGAGACCACAAGGGCCATCCAGTCCAAGCCCCTGCCATGCAGGAAATCTCTATCAAAGCATATCCAACAGATGGTCATCCAGCCTCTGTTTAGACCTCTAAAGAAGGAGACTCCACCATAATTTCTGAGGAAGGAATGTATTCCACTGTCGGAGAGCCCTTACTGTCAGGAAGTTCCTCCTAATGTTGAGGTGGAATCTCTTTTCCTGTATCCTGAATCCATTGCTCCATTGGATCCTAGTCTCTGGAGCAGCAGAAAACAAGTTTGCTCCCTCCTCAATATGACATCCCTTCAAACATTTAAACAGGGCTTTCATATCACCTCTTAACCTTTTTACTCCATGCTAAACATCCCCAGCTCCCTATGTCGTTCTTCATAGGGCTTCATGGTTTCCAGACCCTTCACCATTTTAGTCACCCTCCTTTGGACTCATGGCTCCAGTTTCTCCACATCCTTTTTGAATTGTGGTGCCCAGAACTGGAAACAATATTCCAGGTGGGACATGACCAAAGCAGAATATAGTGGCACTATTACTTCCCTTGATCTAGACACTATACTTCTACTGATGCAGCCTAAAATTGTATTTGTATTGGCCTTGTTAGCTGCCGCATCACACTGTTGACTCATGTTCAACCTGTGGTCTACTTGGACTCCTTGATCCCTTTCACACGTATACGTTTATCGTTCAGCCATCTGTCCCCCATAATCCTATATCTGTACATTTCATTTTTCTGTCCTAAGTGAAGTACCTTACATTTCTCCCTGTTGAATTTCATTTTGTTAGCTGTGGCCCAACTTTCTTGTCTATTCAGGTCATTTTGAATTTTGATCCTGTCTTCTGGAGTATTAGCTATTCCTCTTAATTTGGTGTCATCCGCAAATTTGATAAGTATGCCCCCAATTCTGTCCTCCTTGTCATTGATAAAGATGTTGAATAACACTGGGCCCAGGACAGAGCCCCACTGGACACCCCACTGGTCACTTCTCTCCAGGATGAAAAGGAGCCATTGCTGAGCACCCTTTGGGTCCCCCTCTTTCCTTCCCTCTTGGGTTCTCAGTTACCTTTCTCCGGGGACTGTGTTTCCTCCATCTTCCCTCGGAGCTCCTTCTCCTTTGCCATTCTCACATGTCCGAATGCCCAGCTCCTCTTCCTTTCTTTGGGTTTCCTATGGGGAGGAAGAAAGGAAGGGGGCAGGTCAGGCTCTGCTTCCCCAAATGTCTTTTCAGAGAGAGCAAGGGTTGCCCAGGGCCCAGATGGGACCCTCAAATGGGGCTGAGAAAGGCCCCCCCTCCTTCCTGCTGGACCATGGGACCCAGTGGGTCCCCCCTCTCTGAACCCTCTTCTGACCCTGGATCTATTTGGGGGTCCAAGGGTTTCCTATTCCCAAAGAACCCCCTTGACCCACTGGGAGCCAAGCAGCCCCTTCCCTGCCCCCCATGAACCAGGGGGAGCCAAAGCGGGTCCAGGGGCATCTGCCCATGGAGGAGGGGGCTCTCCTAGAGACTCTGGGAGGCTGCAGTTTTGGGGGGCCCTTAGGACCTTCTTGCCCAGTTCCTTGAACTCTGATGCTAGAGATCTCTTTTGGGGAATCCTCAGTCCCTCCATGAAGCTCCAGATACCAGGATCCAGGAGGAAGGAGCACTAAGACATCCCCCTGTCTCTGCACCAAGCTCCAGGGATTCTGGGGGATGCAGTCCAAGAGGAAGGGGTCCTGAGTGGAGGAGCAATACTCCTTCTTCAGGGATGAAGGCAATAGCCAGAATGCCCTCTTTAGAGCCATTCTGATCAGGGGATTCTGTAGGGATGCAGTCCGAGAGGAAGGAGTCCTGAGTGGATGAGCAATACTTCCTCTTCAGGGATGAAGGCAACACCCAGAATCCCCTCTTTAGAGCTATTCTGACCAGGGGATACTGGGAGATGCAGTCTGAGAGGAAGGAGTCCTGAGTGGATGAGAAATGCCTCCTCTTCAGGGATGAAGGCAACACCCAGAATCCTCTCTTTAGAGCCATTCTAACCAGGGGCTTCTGGGGGATGCAGTCCGAGAGGAAAAAGTCCTGAGTGGAAGAGCAATGCCTCCTCTTCAGGGATGAAGGCAACACCCAGAATCCCCTCAGATTCTGGGGAATGCAGTCTGAGAGGAAGGAGTCCTGAGTGGAAGAGCAATGCCTCCTCTTCAGGGATGAAGGCAAAGTACAGAATTCTCTCTTTAGAGCCATTCTGACCAGGGGATTCTGGGGTATGCTGTCCGAGAGGAAGGAGTCCTGAGTGGAGGAGTAATGCCTCCTCTTCAGGGATGAAGGCAACACCCAGAATCCCCTCTTTAGAGCCATTATGACCAGGGGATTCTGGGGGATGCAGTCCGAGAGGAAGGAGTCCTGAGTGGAAGACCAATGCCTCCTCTTCAGGGATGAAGGCAACACCCAGAATCCCCTCTTTAGAGCCATCCTGATCAGGGGATTCTGGGGGATACAGTATGAGAGGAAGCCTCTTCCTTCCTTTGGGACATTCATAGTCCGTTGTCCATAATCAGCCCCCTCCGAATGTCCAAGGTCTTTTCATGGGAAGGGTCGCCTATCCCATCATCCCCCAAAGGCCCAGAAGAGGGAGAAGGGAGACAGGGCCCGCTCAGATCCTGGCCCTCTCTCCCTATTCAGCTCTCCTCTCTGCCTCCCTCCCTCCCTTTCCCCAGATCCCACTTTCCAAGGCAAGGTCCCTCTGGTTCTGGAGGCCCAGCTGCTTCTCCTTCCTAAGGCTGCCTTTGTCTGCAAACCAGGAAAGGAGAAGGGAAGCCCAGGGCGAAAGGGAGGCGGCAGCTTTATCGTTATCATTGGCCTGTTACAGACAGCCAAAACAAAGCTGCTTCGAGTCA
>NW_024803636.1:0-7175 GCF_019175285.1 Sceloporus undulatus | reverse complement strand
CCCCCCCCCCCCCCCCGGTCATGTACAGGGCAGCAGTGGAGGCAGCAGAAAATACAGCAATCTATGAATAATCAAATAACCTGCAAATGTGGAGGAATGATTGTAATTTGTTCCAGTTATAGTCCCAGTATTCCCAAAGTAGTCAATTACTCATCTAGTATGATATTTTTTTTTCAAAGTATGTATTTATTTTTCCCTTTATACTTTCTCTTTACTCAATGGCACAGTATTATTATTTTTTTAGTTGCTTTTAAAAAAACTCTGAAGACTACAAACTTTTGACATGTGGTAGAAAACTCAGCACCCATAGTATGGTACATGATAGCAGGCATTCCTCCTCTGCGGTTTAGTAAAGCCACACCATATTGTATAAATGTATGGTACAGTTACACCATAAAAAGGAGTGGTGTTATCCCTCATTAAATCACTACAATAGTGTAAAGTAAAAATCCTTATAAGGGGGGAGGGGGGTTAATAAAAATTTGTAAGTACAGTAGAATCATAGAGTTGGAAGAGATCACAAAGGCCATCCAGTCCAACCTCCTGCCATGCAGGAATTCTCAATCAAAGCATATCAGACAGATTACCATCCAGCCTCTGTTTAAAGACTTCCACCACAATCCGAGTAGTTGTTGATATTCCCAAGCTCTGCACCTATTAAATTGTAGGTGGGAATTATGTGGCCTTCCAGACATTATTATACTGCAACTTTCAGCATTCTTTACCTGGACTAGAATTCTGGAATAGAGCTCCTGACTAGAATTCTGGAACAGAGCTCCTGACTAGAATTCTGGCCAGGGCTGCTGACAGTTGCAGTCCAACAACATTTGCAAGACCACATGGTCACCATCATGTATTCAGTCATCTTCCACTATAGGTAAGATTCACATGTTCCATCTTTTAGTATATCCATAGGAAAGAACAACCTTGTAGTCTCATCAAGAATGGTATCGTATATAAAATTGTCCAGCACTGAGACCATTGTTCCAGTTAAATCATTCTTACGATTAGACCAACATCTTAAACTTCATCCTAGGGAGGCAGGCCAGCACAAGAAGATGTGGCTTAGTTCATGTAATTTCCCCCTACCCTCTGTCTAATAGTAGTGCCAGTCTTGACTCCACCAGCCAAGACCATTTTAAAGCTGGAGATACAGAGGGAGATAATGGACTCCTTTTGCATACAAAACATGTGCTTTCTGACACAACTATGACCCTTGTAAATTCTGGAAAAATGAAATGAATAGACCATTACTTTCAAATAATCACTCTTATTAAGTGGTTGCTGGCTAAAGGGGACTATCAGCACTGCAGTAGATCTTGCCATATCTCCATGGTTAAGGCTCAAGGCTGACACCGTACTTCCCCCAGTATTTAGTTGAGGTCAGGATTTCTGTGTTTGTGGGTGTAAATATATAATTTTTATTTGTATTATATTTTGTAAATCTATAGCGCTATATAAATAAATAATAATAATAATAATAATAATAATAATAATAATAATTTATATTTATCATTTATATTTTAGGGAGGGGACTAACACTGTTACATAAAGGCAATATGCTCATGAATGTTGGCAGCCATTTTAAAATTTGTTCATGTTCCACATTCTAAATTTTAGGGCAAATGCTTTTTTTAAATTCTGGAAGTAAAATCTTTTGGTATGTTTTACATTTACACATGCTCTGTGCCTTTTGTTGCCTTGTCCACATCCTATAGTCCTTCTTTCTCCAGAAACAATAGATTGCCTGTATTGCATACCCTCCCAGTATTTCACACATGTAAACTGGAACACATTTGGCCAAACAATATCAGAGTAGGGTCAAGATGCCAAAAGATATTGAGGAAGAAGAGACAAACCTAGAAAGGCTGCAGACAAGGTTTTGCCCCATCTTGTCCTTTACCTCCTCCTGCTGAGTTAATTGAGTGCAAACTGGTTTTGCTCTTTGTTTGCAGCAATTGAAGTAACCTGAAGACAAAGGGGGAAAGTGTGAGAAGGAGAGAGAAACTGGGACATTTTAAAATCTGCTGGGAAAATGGGATGACAGAATATTCATTGGGACTTTCCCTGCCAAATTATGACTTCTGGAAGGTACGATATTGCAATTGTAGAAGGAAAGCCAGAGCTGGAATGCTTTGGACGACAGTTCCCAGAATCCCACAGAGACACAAAGCATGAAACCTCAGCAGGAAAAGTTTCTTCTCAGGTTAGTATATATTCCCTTAAATATAATAGCTCTCATGACTGAATAAAGTTGAAACAACTAACTTGCTCCATTGGTTTCAATGGGATTTGATTATGACTAAATTTTGCTGGATTGGAACCACTGGACACCTATAACAGCTTTTCAATAACAACTAATTCCAGAACCATTTGTACCTCTTTCAACATTAATAATAATATCCTCAACAGACTCCTTGTGTACCTTCTATTTCAAAAATGTTTTATCTTTCATTTGCATCACACACACACACACACACACACACACACACACACACAGTGCCTTCAGGCTTTCTGTAAAGGGAGCTTCTGTATATATAATTCTCACATTGCCAAGAGTGTTTTGAGTGCTTTGGTATAATAAATGGAAGTTTACAGCCAGAGTAACAAATACTCAGTATGGCTGTATGGAAGAAAGCCATGCACACTGTCACAGCTTTGCTTTCTACATACCTGAATACATTCCTGAATACCACTGAGGCAAAACAAAAGGCAAAACTCCAGATTTATATATGCAGACATTCCTCTAGTTTTTCCCTGTCCCATTTGTTGGGCACATATCAGTATATTTAGTCATTTGGTGTATCCAAACTGCATAGTTATCATGGGTAGATACCAGTTAAAGTGTCCTGGCTCTATGCTGTTGAATCCTGGAGCCCTTTCCCATTACACAATTGCCACACTTTATGGAATCCTGGGATTTGAGGTTCAGGCAGGGGCATTTAGAATTCATATCTAGAGAGCTCTAAGGCCTCACTCAACTACAATCCCCAAGATTCCATAGGAGGCAACCATGGAAGTTAAACTGGAATCATGGTACTGTAACTGTGCAATGTGAAAGGGCCCCAAAATAGATAGCTTATTGAGGTATTTAATTATGTGCCAGAAACTGTAGGGAGATGTAGCACTACAGAATTCTAAGTACCAAAGCAAATTATAAATCAGAAAATTCCATAGGATTGTGCCATAGTACTTAAAGTGGAATCTGATTGTCTTAATTATCCAGTGTGGATTTATTCTTTGTTGGGCTGCTTTATCATCAGATTTTGGGAGGGGGAAATAGGAAAGGACACTGGAGCTACTTGGATTCCATGTTAGAAATGTGATTTGTTAACTCTTGTTTTATCCCAAAATTTAAAGGAGATACTTGAGGTGCTGAATTTGTTTTTAGCACTGAGTTCAGCACCTTGGATAGCAGCTTTAAAGTCTGGAGTGGATTCACTACAAGTGTAACATGGGATTCATTAGCCATAGCTGGGGGGAGGGATATTTCTGAAACACTAGATATCCTCATGACAATGCTGATGCCTTCCTTTTGTTTGACACTGATCCCATTTTGGATCCATTCTTCTTCTCACTCACCACCTGAGTTTGTTATTAGAAGGAAATATTGTCTTCAGAGGCATGCTTTATTTGTTTTCCCCCCTTCAGCATGAGATTGTTGGTAGGAAAACAGTACAGTTGTCACTTGAGAAATTAAGGCAGACATATATTATGAAAAGTCTTTTTGCAGAACTGATATCCCCTGGGCTAGTTAACAATTAATCCAAATACAAGGGTTTATATGGCAATACTCACTTAGTGAACATGCTTGATTAGATCCTGCTGGTGACTGTTTTTGGATAGTTTCAAGGATGCAATGCTGACAGTCAAAATCCATGTATCTGACTACAAGAGGGATATCAGGGTTTTTAGTTTTTAATTGTTGTTTTTATGCATTGATATTGTGTTTTTAATATGTTATACTGTTTAATACTGTCTTAAGGGGGGAAGGGATAAAGTGTTTTTAATTGTCATATTTTATATTTTACTGTTGTTAACCGCCCGGATTGGTTTGCCAGAGGGTGGTATACAAATAAATATTATTATTATTATTATTCAACTCTGTGTGGCTCCAATGAAGTCAAAAACTGGATGCTACATGGTGGCTAAGGAAAGCTTATGGGCACCACAATTCAAAAAGGATGTTGACCAGTTGAAAGTGTCCAAAAAGGGGTGACCAAAATGGTGAAAGGTTTGGAAATCACACTTATGAGGAGAGGCTTGTGGAATTGGGTGTTTAGCCTGGAGAAGAGAAAATTAATAGGGGTTATGATAGCCATGTTTAAATATTTGAAAGGATGTCAATCTTTTTTCTGCTTCTCCAGAGACTAGGGCATGCAGCAATAGATTCAGACTACAGGCAAAGAGATTCCACCTGAACATTAGGAAGCACGTCTTGATGGCAAGAGCTTTTTAACAGTGGACTATGCTGCCTTAGAGTGTAGTGGGGCCTCCTTCTTTAGAGGTTTTTAAACAGAGTCTGGATGGCCACCTGTTGAGAGTGCTTTGATTGTGTATTCCCAAATGGTGGGGAGTTGGATGGATGGCCCTTGTAATTTTTTCCAACTCCATGATTCTATAATTGTAACATAATATCCTCACTATCACTTCTTCCCAGTAGTAACCTGTTGTAAAGTGCATGCGCCTTTTAATAAGAAGTTCATACAGCCACCTACTTCACTTTAAAATTAAGCTTAAGCGAACAGCACTTTTTAGCTCAAATAAGAACCTTCTTTGAATTTCTGTTAGCTCATATCCCTGATTTCTCTCCAAAAACGATGACCAAATCATATTAATTTACAATAAATGATTCCAATTTTATATTGTTGTATATTTCATTCAGGTTTGTAACTGCCCATTAAAGTCATCCTTACAAAACTGAAAATGGCATAGAATTCAGATGTAGGCAATTTGAATCAGCAAAATCCAATGAATATTAATTTTCTAAGAATATTGCAATCAACTCTAAATATTGTTCACATTCATATATTCCTTCTGTAGATATTAACATCCCAGAGTAAGTCATCATGTGAACAATACCTCAGTGGAATAAATCAAAAAGTAATTTAAGCTTCCATTTTAAATATCTTCTGGTGGCTTCTTAATGACAGTGAAGAATCACTTTAATGACTACCCATCATAGACCACATAGGAAAGTGTTGTACTGTCGCCACCAACCAACAGCTGAAAAATAAGGCCCATCACCACCAGTCCACAACTGGCTTGCCAACTTACCAGGAAAAAATGCCCATTCCAACTAGTGTGCCTTGGGTCCCTTCGGGGAGAAAGGCAGCATATAAATGAAATAAATAAATGAATGAAATCTGTCTATTGGATTTTCCATTGCAACGCAACCTAGTTGCTGCTACTGGACTTGTTGTTTTATTTCCAAACTCCAAGCCTCTTGAGGAGCCACAGATAAGAGATGCTATGTGATGGATGCATCACTGGACTGTCTGTGAGTAAAAACAAAAGACAATGTTATGGTGGGAAACAGCGGAGTAATAGGTAACTCTTGTAGTGTCCCTCTGTTTTATAAAATTGTAAAATTGAATAAAAACAATGGTAGTGAAATCTCCAAACTGGAGTCCCTGGCTTCTTCAGTGAGAAGGGTTCAAGACAGAACCCAATGAAGAAAAGAATAACCCCAGACACTGAACCTTATTCTGGGCACAACTCAGGGAGGCTTACATATTCTTTTATTGCACATTTTGCAGAGCAGGTATTGGCTTCATTAAAAGGAACAAACTTCTGAAAAAATGAATTTATAAATGAAGATTTTCATGAGTAGAGGGTGAGGGGTAGTATACCATATTCCATCATGAACAGTATGGATGGAAAGGAGTGCTAACTTCCTGGAATGAAACTGGCTTGTTGGCAAGCATCTTAAAGCAGGTTCTTTGATATGCCACTATGTGGCCTCTGCTCAGTCCTTGGCTTCTACATCAGGGTATCCAGACTTTTTTTAGCCCACAGGGCCATTTGTACCTCTTCTTCAAGGACTGAGGGCCAGATGTGTATGCAAAACACACACCCCACTTATCTGCTCTCCTCACCAGGAGATAATGGAGAACCTTTTTTCCACCCCCATCACCATTCCCTGCCAATCCTGAGACAGATTTCTCTTTCCTTACTGATAATGGCAGTGTAGAAAGAATGACATGAATGGGACTGAACGCTGCAGGAAAGGGATCAGGGCCCACATGGGGAACCACAGACAACTGTGGCTGCCTCTGCATTGATGAAATAATGCAGTTTTACACCACTTTAACTTCATGTTCAGTGCTATGGAAACCTGGGATTTGCAGTTTGTTGTGACACGAGAGCTCTCTGACAGAGGAAGATAAATAACTCACAAAACTACAAATCCCAGGATTCCATAGCATTGAGTCATGGCAATTAAAGCTGTGTCAAACTGCATTATTTTCACAATGCGGATGCTGCCTGTGTATACTTATTCAGACATCAGTCCCATTTAGTCCAATGGGGCTGATCTCTCTTGTCACCCCCACTAGGCCATAATGAGGGCATGTGGGCCCTTGACCTCAACAGTCCTCAACCCCTGCAATAACAACAACAACAACAACAACAATAATAATAATGATTGGAGCAATTTAAGGACATTTTTGCCCCCCAGAAAGCCCCCACAATTTGTGAAAATATCCCCATCCCCCACAAGCACCTTAGAACTCAATATTACCCTTAAATACATCTGTTTTCCTCTGCAATACCTCTCAAAGTGACAGAAGATGATGGGATGTCACTTTCTGTCACCTTTGTGAACAGGGCTGCAGAGGAAAACTAATATTTGGGCTTGCATTTGGAGTGTGAATCTTTGGTATTCTCTGGGGTTTGTTTCCAGCCTCCCACTCCACCCTATGGAGAACAATATACATGGATGTTCCAAATCTCATTACATACAATGGCGTACAGAAATGGTATCCCTTGTATAAAATACCAAAATCAAAGTTTCCTTTTTGGAATTTATATCATTTTGGAATATTTTCAAGCCATGTGTGGTTCAATCCATGGATAAAGAATCCATAGATATGGAAAGCCAAATGTATGTCCCATGAGGGTTTAGGGGAGAAACATGCCGTTGCACACTAGAGGGTGGGGAAATTATGATCCTC
>NW_024803635.1:0-7176 GCF_019175285.1 Sceloporus undulatus | reverse complement strand
CCCTTTCCAGGGCCCAAAAAGGAGCTGCTTTTTGTGGCTCCTTTTTGCGCCCTGGAAAAGCCAGTTTAGGGTTGCAGCATGTGTTTGGAGGCAGCTGCAGGCTGCCCCTTAGGGCCAGTCTGCACAGTCTCTTAGTTGCTTTAGTGCAATGGGACTGCTTTTATCTCCAGTGCAAGAGGATATGGAAGAGGTTGAACTGATCATCAAACCTATTTAGCCTTTATTTAGTACCATCTATCCCCTACATATTCGTGGGCCAACGTGCCTTTCTCATGAGAAATTTCCTAGTGTTGTGACCACGTAAAGCATACCTGACTCTAGTTATGAAAATATGAAACCCCACATAAAGTGCAAAGGGTGTCGGATATGCTGTCAGAACTTGTTGAACCCCCCCCCCCCCCCCGACACAGTAAATGAGGCTTCTGTGGCTGATCAGAAAGCTGTTTATTTTTGGAGTCATAGAGGATTAGAAGTTACCTGTAAGGCATCTTCGGACAGAACTGAACAAACAAGGGAACACACACATCTAATAAAAGCATTTGGAAGGCATTAACTCCACCCCACAAAATTGGCAGATTAAACATTACATTGTTTTCTTTGGTTGAATTTTCTTCTTTCCTATGGAAGCTTAGCTTAGTTGTGCTGACTGCCGTCGTTAGCGATAACAGAGTCCTTCAAGCCTTTATAAGCTGCAAAGGAAAAAAACACTCCCCCACATTCCTTTACCAGGCATTCAGCAGGTCCAATTAATACATGTATAACCATACATGTATAATATCATTTCTTCTTCGTGGTCTCTGCGAATCATACAAATGGGTTTTACTGCGCCTGCGCAGTGCTGTTCGGATACTTCTGGAATCACTGGGCAAAGTACACTTTGCAACATATAGAAACTTTTTGGCGGTAACCCCGCCCCCCTCCTATAAAGCTCCGGTTCCCGCTCTTTTCCCCAGTTCCATTTTTTCCGCCGCGTTTGGCTGCTGTTTGGAACTTCGCTCTTGTTAGCTCGTTTTTGGATCACTGTTTTTTGGACTTTGGCGTTTCTCCTTCCCCCGTGTACTGGACTCTTGGACTGTTGACCTTGATTTTGGAATTTGTTTTGGATCTGTCGACCTCGCTAGCGATGTCTCCTCCGTTCAAGAAGTGTGACATTTGCGGGGGAAAAGTGCCGGTGCAGGATCCCCACACCTCCTGCCTTTTCTGCCTCGGCAAGGATCATGATGTTAAGTCCTGCTCCCTCTGCAAATCGATGTCTTCTCAGGCTAGGAAGAACCGAGAATCGCGGCTCACTTCAGCGATAGCCCAGGGTAAGATCCGGGAAGGGGATCCTCGCCCGTCTTCGGCCCCTGTGGCTCCTGTTTCTGCGGCTCTCTCCGCCAGAGATGGCCCATCAAGTGCTCCCCCGGCGACATCCGATCGTTCCGGGGGTCCCACCCCTGAGACAAATGTGGCCCGTGGATCTGACAAGCCCAGTGCCACCACCAAACCCACCAAGCACCCGCATAAATCTGGGTCTGTGGGCACCGCCGCCGCTTCGACATCATCTCGGAAACGAGATGCCTCTGCCAAGACCTCGCGGCCGGCATCGGAGCATACCTCCCGCAAGGAAGCTCCGTCGGACCCGAAAGAAGGATCGGGTACCGGTAAAGACACCTCCTCCAAGGCGAAGGCGGCCCCCCGTAAGGAGGATACACCCAGACCGGGTGGAAGGCTCACGGAGTCTCCTATTCCCTTCTTCCCTCCGGATGCTCCGCGGGGCTCCGCGTCATCCAAGAAGAGGAAGTCGTCGACTTCAGCTCAGGAGGCTACGGCTTCCAAGAAGTCTAAGCATTCTAAAGATCGTCCCCGTAAAGAGCCTGAGACGGTTAAACAACCAGAGTCCTCGACTCGCCCTCGCATCCGGATGGATTCTCCAAGACAGGACACTCTGTCAGTCGTGTCCGATAGGCCTTTACTGAGGGAGGCCCAACAACTTTTGTCCACCCCGGGACCTTCGGCGGCCGCAACCGTGCCTTTTCTCCTCTCGAATGAGGAAGACTTCCAGGACAGGCTTTCGCGTTCTCCATCCCCAGCTCGGAGGGATCGGGACCCAAGGTCACCGTCGCCAGCCCCTCTGTCTCCCTTGCCGGTGCCCGATGATGATGGCGTGTTTTATGACTCCGAGGCAGACCAGTTCTACCTGAAGGTGTCTAGGAGGGTCGCAATGTCCAGGATGCCCTCTCGTGATCACCCCCGGGACCGTCCCCGAGAAGGCTCACAGTTAGACAAACGCCAGCGGGACCCCGTTCCAGCTTCCAGAGCTGCTTTGCTTCAACCGGCACCGCGACCAGCTGATAGTCACAATGTCGTGGTTCAGGTGGAGTCCTCCGATTCCGAGGCGGACGCTTCGGTCGCGACGGAAGACCTCTCCGATGTGGAAGACCCCCCGCGCCAGTCACCGCAAGATCTCCACTATCCAGAGGCAGCCTCCCCTTCGGATGATGTTCGTTCCTTCGCGGAACACATCATTAAGATGTCCAGGGCTCTGGACATCGACCTTGTTTATCCAGAGGCGGATGCAGAAGACCCAGTCGAGCGTCGGGTCCATGGCCGGGTCCCAACACCCCCGTGTGTCCCATTTTTGTCGTCCTTGCAAACGATCCTCAAACGTTCCTGGGACTCTCCTTCGTCTCTCCTAGGGCCCCCAAGGAAGATCGAGTCGCTATACAGGGTCGCGGCTCCAAATGCTCCGTGGCTCATGTCGCATCCTCGCCAGAACTCGGCTATTGTGGAAGGAGCTCAACAGACCTCCACCCAGCGCCAGACCACTTCACCGGTCGATAAGGAGGCCAAGAAGATAGATGCTCTGGCCAAGAAGGCGTATGCGGCAGCGGCTCTAGCGGCGAAGGCCTCTAGCTACACGGCCTGTATGGGAGCTTATGTCCAGACGCTTATGGAAGGCATCTCCCCAATTGTGCCGGACGTTCCCGATGAGGTTCAGAGGACCCTGACCCAAATCAGGGATGAGACCCACTCGATTGGCAGCTGGCTCATCACCGCGGCTAGGAACGTCACGGAATGCGTTGGAAGGGCGATGTCGGCTTCCATCGCATTGAGAAGGCACGCTTGGCTCCGAGGCTCCGATCTCAATCAGAGCGTGAGATCCACCATCGAAGACATGCCCATCGACGGTTCGGGATTGTTCCACGCCGATACCGACGAGCGTCTTAATAAGAAGTTCCGCATGAAGGCGGCTGCTCGCAAGCATGGCATGTCCACACCGGGCCCTTCCTCCTTCCGCAAGCGTCTCCGGCCCTGGCAACATCACCAAGGTCAGTTCCAGAGGTTCCCCTACCAGGAACGTCAGTTCCAGCAACAAGGGTCGCAGCGGCAGGGCTACCCCTCTCAGCAATCATCTTCCTCGGGCCGTCGCAACCAGTCTCGGTACAGAAAGAACCGTCGACAGGAGCCCGACCAGGGGAAGAAAAGGGCATGAAGATCCCTAGCGCACTTCGCCTCCTCTAAACTGTTTTTCCTTGACATCTTGAGGCCCTTTGCCACCTCATGGGCCTCCATCTCCTCCGACTCCTGGGTCTTAAACATCGTCCGAAGGGGCTATACCCTCGAGTTCGAAGAGCTCCCGCCCACCGGAGCTTTCATTTCTACTGCCCCCTTGGGCACCCTTCTCGACGAAGTGCGCTCTCTCCTTCAAAAAGGGGCCATCTCTCCATTGCCTCAGGATTTATGGCCCAAAGCCTTTTTCTCCAGATATTTCACGGTTCCAAAACCAGATGGAGGAATCAGACCCATACTGGATCTAAGGGAACTGAACTCCTTCTTAAAATATAGACGTTTTCGCATGGTAACGTTGGCTTCCATTTTGCCTCTGCTCCAGCAGGACCTCTGGTTCGCGACGGTGGACTTGAAGGATGCTTATTTTCACGTTGGGATAAGGGAATCCCACCGCAGGTTCCTCGCCTTTGCCATCGGCTCCGACGCCTACCATTACAATGTCCTCCCATTCGGCTTGGCCACGGCGCCTCGAGTCTTCACGAAGTGCATGGCTCCAGTGGTGGCCTATCTCCATCAAAAGGGATTCAGCGTTTTTCCTTACCTCGACGACTGGCTGCTGACAGCTCCGTCAAGACCGGAGCTCCAAGAGGCAATTCACTTTACTCTAAACCTCTTGTCGGACTTGCGACTGGTAGTCAACCTAGAGAAGTCCCACTTGACCCCATCCAAACAGGTCCGTTTCATCGGCTCCGTGCTAGACTCCGAAGAATCGATGGCCTACCTTCCTCAGGACCGCTTCCAGGCTCTGTCAACCGCAGTGCGCACCGTCCATTTGAGCAGGAGGCTCAAAGCCAGAGTCATCCAGGTGGCGTTGGGGCATATGGCCTCCACCACATTCGTTACTCCATGGGCGCGACTGCGACTCAGACCGCTCCAATCATGGTTCCTCTCCTTATTCAACCCGTTGACAGACTCACCAAACAAATGGCTCACCGTTCCGAGGGCCGTGACTTCCTCCCTCTTATGGTGGCTAGACTCCCAAAACGTGTGCATAGGTATGCCCTTCGCCCAGCCTCAACCACAAATGACCTTGACGACAGATGCGTCGATGGATGGCTGGGGTGCACACCTTCGGGACCTTTGTGTGAGGGAAAAGTGGTCCCCGCAGGAGCGTTCGCTGCACATAAACGCGCTCGAGATGTTGGCTGTGGAGAAGGCGCTCAAGGCGTTCGAACCCACTGTCGCAGGCAAAGTGATTCTGCTCAGGACCGACAACACAACAGTGATGTTATATGTCAACAAACAGGGAGGCACCAAATCCAGAACCCTCCTGGACATCACGTTGAGGATCTGGGACTGGTGCATCCACAGACGCATTCTTCTCCAGGCGATCCATTTACCAGGAGAAGAAAACATCCTAGCAGATCAACTCAGCAGAACATCAACCTGCCACGAGTGGCGGCTTCACCCAGAGACAGTCGCCGACCTTTTTTACAGGTGGGGAGCCCCCCAGGTCGACCTGTTTGCGACAGCCTCCAACACCCACTGTCCCCAGTTCTGTTCTCGGATGCGACACGAGAGTCCTCTCGGAGATGCATTCGCTTTCGACTGGTCCCAGGAAAAGATCTACGTTTTTCCTCCGTTTCCGCTGCTGACCAGGGTGGTGTCCAAGATGTCGAGGGAGAGAGTCGACGCGATCCTCATCACCCCGTGGTGGCCGAGACAGCCGTGGTTTCCGCTGCTTCTACACCTCTCCAACGGCGAGTTTCTCCGGCTGGAACCGAGGCCGGACCTTCTCACCCTCCAGGAGGGGAGGGTCCGGCATCCCGACATCGACTCGTTGCCGATGGTGGCTTGGAGGCTCCTGCATTGACGGCGCTGACACCCTCGGTGCGGAGGGTGATCCGTGCCGCGCATAGGCCTGCAACTCAGAGATCCTATGCCTCCAAATGGAGGAGGTTCCTTTCCTTCCTTGCTGAAAGGAATTTGTCGGCAGGGAGCATCACCGTGCCAGTGGTGCTTGACTTTCTGATGTCATTGCTGGATGCGGGACTCTGTCTCTCGTCCATCAAATGTTATCTGTCTGCTATTTGCTCTCATTTCCAATATGATGGTTTGCCTTCTTTTTTCAGGGACCCTTTGGTAAAGAACTTTCTGAAAGGGTGTAATAATCTCTACCCCCAGATTTCTCTCCCTGCCCCGGCTTGGAGTTTGGACATTGTGTTGTCTGCCCTCCAATCCAAGCCTTTTGAGCCCTTGGCCACAACGGACTTAAGACTTTTAACTTGGAAGACAGTCTTCTTGGTGGCCATTACCTCGGCTCGCCGGGCGGGAGAACTCTGTGCCCTGCGGAGGGATGAGCCATTCCTCCGTTTTCACAAGGACAAGGTGGTGCTCCGGACTGATATCACCTTCCTACCTAAGGTGGTCTCCCTGTTCCACATGTGCCAGGACATTGTGTTACCGACCTTGGCTTCGAACCCGTCAACCATGGAGGAACGAAGCCTCCATATGTTGGACGTTAGAAGAGCCTTGGCATTCTACCTGGATAGGACTAAGGGTTCGAGCCGTTCCGAGAGACTCTTCCAATGTTATTCGGAACCGAAAAAGGGCTTGCCGGTGTCGCCACAGAGACTCTCCAAATGGGTGGCCAGCACCATACGCCTTTGTTATGAACTGTCGGGAAAACCGGTACCGACCAGGGTCCGTTCGCACGCGACCAGGGCGGTTGCAGCATCCTCTGCTTTTTTGGCTGGCATCTCTTTAGAGGATGTTTGCAAGGCTGCTGTGTGGTCCCAGCCATTGACTTTCATAAAACATTATAGGCTGGACACCAGGGCAATTCGTGATGCAGCCTTTGGGAGGGCTGTCTTGGTTTCTGGGTTGCACTGATGACTTATTGTATGTATTGTGCTTGTCAATTGATCTATGATGTGCTCACTTGCGTTCGTTTCTGGGGAGATGGGTCTTGCATGACCTTACAATTCCTCCTCAGGTTCTGCAAAGTTATGATTACATTGCAACTGTGAATTATGTTTGCACACTGCCAATGGGTATGTCACAACTGTGAATTATGTTTGCACACTGCTACATACCCTTCTTATGCCTTCTATGTTTTGTCTGCATTGGAGAAGTTGTACAAAAAACAGGACAGACGCTTTGATGGTTCACAAGTTTATTGTTGTAATAAAATTATCTTGGTTTACCATAGCTTGGGTTTCAGGACACTCCCTCCGCCGTATACCTAAGCTTGTCAGTCTAAACCCATTTGTATGATTCGCAGAGACCACGAAGAAGAAGGACAGGTTACTCACCTGTAACGGTATTTCTTCGAGTGGTCATCTGCGAATTCATACAAATCCCGCCCATCCTCCCCTCGGTGTCCTGCTCACTTTGGCTCTGTCTTACTTCGCCTACTCGGCTGGAAAAAATTTGGAACTGGGGAAAAGAGCGGGAACCGGGGCTTTATAGGAGGGGGCGGGGTTACCGCCAAAAAGTTTCTATATGTTGCAAAGTGTACTTTGCCCAGTGATTCCAGAAGTATCCGAACAGCACTGCGCAGGCGCAGTAAAACCCATTTGTATGAATTCGCAGATGACCACTCGAAGAAATACCGTTACAGGTGAGTAACCTGTCCATATCACAGTTGGATCAAACACATGATACAATACAGAATTCCCCAGC
>NW_024803634.1:433-7177 GCF_019175285.1 Sceloporus undulatus | reverse complement strand
TTGTGGAAAGGCGGGGTATAAATAAAGATTATTATTATTATTATTATAGTATCATAGACAATTCACAGTGTCTGATGCACTATGGAAACCAAACCCAGCTGGGCTTCACTGACTTGAGAAACATGAATAAAGGATTCATTGATTTTCTGTTGTTCCAACTGACATCCCCTGAACCCTAGCCCAAGTATTGCCAGTCTGATGTCAACCATTTGCAGCTACATGAGTAGTTGGGTGACCAGATACCCTAACTGCAAAGGAGGTCAAAGGACCATAAAATGTAGGACATTCAAGACAAATGTAGGACATGACCAAATAAAAGCTACAAACAGTCATAAATGGAAAGCCATGCTTCTTTGGTGTGTTCAAAGTGGACACTTTGAAATTCCTCCTGGATAGAAGGCTGAAATGTAGGATCTATCAGGAGGAAGGAGGACATCTGGTCACTCTGTCTATAGTTCCTAACCTGCTATTCTCTAATTTATCATGTAACTCAGGGCTGGGAAATGTATGACTGACAAGTCAGATCTGGCCTGAAGAGGCTTCCTGTCCAAATCATTGATGCATCTGGGCAAGCTTTCAATATGTTCCTTCTTCAAGTTTCATTTTGTAGGCTTGAATGAAGGAAAACTTCAGTAACTTCCATCACTAACTGAATGAAGATGGGGGCAGGAAAAGAACGAAGCTGTTTCTGGCTGAAGTGCTTGGGGCAGTTTAACACTGATTTATCCAGGAAACTGTTGATGTCAGGAGACCTGTGGCTACAATAACATGGAGGTACAGCTTTCCATCCAATTAGTAATAACTTTATTACGGCCATTTGGCCAGCACATTTCCATCCAATTGTGGCCCTCTCCCTTGGTACAGCTTAAAACTAGGGATGTGACTGAAATAACCACACATTGCTTCCCTGTTTATTGCTCTCTCTCCACTTCACCTCGTGTTCCTCCTGCTGTGAATTTTAGACTATAAACTCCATAGTCTAAGAGATTTGAACACTGTAACGTGCCACATCACAGAGGGTACTATACAAGTCATCATCATCAACAGCAATATTCAGTTGTTAAGATTATTGATGTAGGTTACAAACTGCAAGCCCTTGCCTGTGGGGCAAGACCTTGCCATTTGTCAAGGCATCTGAATGTATAGGACACTTTTTGTGAGCCAGGGTACTCCCCACAGCTGGCTGGTTCCCCACCCTTCAATAAACAACACTGTCACTGGCTCAGACTGACATGGTGGTGTTAATAGATACTGGAAGTGTTTCCAGGTTGTAACTGACAGGGGCTTTTCAGGTTTCATTAGTTGAACTGGGCTAATGCACCCTCTGTCAGTCAAGCTCAGAAAGGACTCTACTGATTTTCTTAAATTGCAATGGGAGTCTGAAATAGTAAAGGGTATTTTTCCAGACATGTTTTTGTGGAATTTGTGGAAATTAAAAATAATTTATTAATTGTACTCTTTGATCTCAATTCCTGTAAGTAGTTATTGGATGCATCACTATTATTTCTCTTTCTTTTGTGTGTGTGTGTATTAGCTGCCTTATAAAACTAAAAATTTAAAATATATTTGCTACCCACCTAACCATTTTACACGAAGCAGGGGTGCGCAAAATGCAGCCCTTTCTTTTAGTTCCATTAAAATTTCTCAAGTATTTTTACCCCACACAAATGTCCAAAGAAATTTTCACATTTCATTTTATCCCAGGGGTGGACAAAGTGTGACCCTCCAGATGTTGTTGACTTACAAATCCCAGAAGCCCTAGCTAGCATAGCCAATGATGGAGAATGCTGGAACCAGAGCCCAAACTATCAGGAGGTAGGAGTTTGGCCAGAAAGGGGGACAAAATGAGAACGTTGCCTCTCCAAATAAAAATCTGCCTCCCCATGAAATTCTCCTTCGGTCTACAAATTTCTAAGGTTTTAAGTGCACTTATATTTTTTGTGCTTACATTTGTTTGAGAAGCTTGCCTGTAGGGATGTGACAAAAATTCATTGCTGTTTGCAAAACGTATGGGATTCCCCCCCCCCCCCAATGCCTTGGGTCAAGGCTTTTTCAAGCCCTGAAACTGCCAGCTCCTCACTCCAGGCATGAGAATTTGCAGATACTTCATTTGCAAAAGAAGTAATGGGCTGGGCACTTCAATGGGAAATTTTATGTTTAGGACATTTTTATTGGTATTTACTTTATGTAACAGTGTTTGGTGCAGCCATGCTGCCACATGATTAAGGAGTTGTCTTTCACAATGCTATCTCCCTGGGCTTAGTAATTGAGATGAGCACTGCCCCCTATGACTAGACAAACTTGTCAAAGGGGTAAACCTTTAACTTTACTTTTACTTTATGTAAACAGGGCTTCTGCCCTCAGTCGTTCAGAGTATTAGCTTGGGCACTTAACACCAAGAGGTGCAATTCATTTGCATCTATATACACAACAAGATCTCCTTGGTTTTAAAAGCTTATCATGTAACCCTTTTTTATTCTTTTAAAATATCTCACTCTGCACAGAGCAGTGAGAAAAATAATAACATTTCTGACCTCCATCAGGACCTCAGGAAGAATAAATGAAGACATTTACATCACTACTTGCCTGTCCCTTTTCTTTGGATGCCAAATCTGTAGTTCAAAGTACACAACTGAAAATATCAAAACTAAAGAATTTTAAGATACTGAGGTGCTTGAAACTGAGAACTGAAGGGAAATGTCATTGAGGGAAGAAGCCAAAATCTTATTTGGGAGGCAATGTTCTTATTTTGCCTCCATAGCTACACCTGTGTCGGTAGGACCACATTTTCCCCACTCTTGGTAGAAGCAATAAGTCAAGGCTACCTAATAGGACATTTATTTTTGGGTAAAAAACCTGATTATCCTTGATGGAACTAAAATTATTTCAGTTAGACTAAATATGCTTTGATATTCAACAGGAAGTCTTTATATATCACTAGATAACCACTGAATTAAAAGTAATACTCAAAGCTAATTGAAAAATCTTCCTCCTGCAAAACTAAAGAATTCGAAGGATTTGGAGAACTAGAGAATTTAGAGAAGCTATAAATGTTTCAACATGAGTATCAAATAATGCATAAAGTGTTTTTTGATGCCACTCATGGTAACTTCACTCAAGGTTTGTCCACACAAATAAAATATCCTCCACACCGTGGTCTCAGTCATCACTCCAGACAATGCCTGGCTCAGACTTCACTTCTGGTGTGAACTGTTTGGATGACATCTGGCCAGTTCAGCACTGAACCTGCCCCTTAAAACATTTTTAAAAACTCATGTTTTGCTCCAGATCTTCCATTGCAATGCCAGACTGTAACTTACAGTGCATCCCACTGCATTGCCACTGTCATAGCAAATTGTTTGCTCTGAAGTCAGGACAAGGTTGCCAGCCATATTGTATTTATTTTTATTTATGGTATTTATATCCTGCCCTTCAGCCCTAAAGGCTATAAGAGTGGCTTACAATTATTATTTTTAATTAGACGGTTCCCTGACCTCAGGCTTACAATCTAAAAGACATGACACAGAAGGAGAAGGGAATGGTGGTGGGGAAGGGGATGAGGTCCAGTGGTTCTTCTCTCCCTCTGAGGCCTGGACCAAGGCAGATGGACCGGAGGGAGGGCTCTTATTATTCAGGCTAGTCCTAATGGAGCTGGGCCTGCCTGGTCATTCCCTCGCAGGCTGAAATATGACATTTATGGAGGGAGGGTGCTCTATCTTCAGGCTAGCCCTGGTGGAGATGGGCCTGCCTGTTCACTCCCTCACAGGCCAAAGGATGACAGTTAGCATGGAACAATATGATCAGTTATGGATGCGTTCTTATCTCAGAGTGAGTGACCTGTTGTGATGTCAGTGGCATCAGTGTACCACAATGGGACATACAGGAGAACAGCTGCCTGGCATCACAACAGAGTCCCCCATGTAGTGGGAAGGAGGATGCTGGGGTGATTCCAGTGCCAGAATACTCTGCACTGAATATTCTGGCCCTTGTAGACCTGGCCTCAGAATGGGAATCTGTTTGTTTTGCTTATTTATTCTGGAAAATATTGGGATCATTTTTAAAAAAAAAAAGCCAATAATAAAGAGAGGTGAACAGGACAAGTTCAGTTTTATCAAACCCTGAAAACCTAGATGCAACAGTTCTGGAAAAACAGCAAGAACTTATGACAGGAAAGTTTGAATTGAGCAAGAATGAATCCAATGTATGGTTTTATAGAGGTTAGTCCCATAATAGATAATATATGTACTCCACTTAAGAGTGCATACTTTTGTAGCATAAGCAATGTACGTTCCATGAACACTGTTCCAAATGAATCAATACCGCTTCAAAAGAAGAAAACAGAGTGACAGGGGATCATTTAAAATATAATCAAAAAGTAATATTTTAATGCAGAGGAAGGGGGAAACCCACATATCCTGTTGAAAGGAAAATGTCTTGCTTAAAGGGATGTGGTTTACTATAGCAGAGCTTGGAGCCACTGAAACCTCTGGAGAACTTTGGGTAATGGCAGTATAAAAATATAATTTATTTACACTTTAAGAAAACTTGCCAACTATTCCCTTGTGACAACATACCACTTACATTAAACATGGAGCTGTTTTTCATAAAGACATTAAGTCAATAGCAGCAAACCAACCAAAAGTAAGTCTCTAAATAAATTAAAAATGTCTACCATTTCAAATGCCACAGGAAAGCCAAGCAACTATACATAATTCTTTTTATTTTTGATTCAGTAGATGCATGCAAGCATTTTTTAAAAAGCACAAGTTACTCCAGCAGCCCAAGTACTAAGACGCTGTTCTGAGTTTACACATCTGCTGAATTGCACAGACAACTGTCCTGCAGTAATTAATACCACAATTTCTCAATCCATTTGGAGTTTCAAAAATATTAAAGCCCAATGATCAATATTGGAAAGAAGTAGAAAATGGAATGAGAAGGAAGTCTGAATGAGGGTTTTTCTTTACTGACTGCTCAGAAATGTTCAGCTACTGAAACCAGGCTACATTACCATCCTCTCTGCAGCCTATGATCCATCACAAAGGAGACAGAAATGTGGTGTGATTTTTTCAAAGTGATCAGTGGTGTTGCTTCTGTTTTACCAGAAATGTTTACTATGACCTATGTCATCTATAGTCATAAAATTATTTCCTGGCGCACACAAAACATTGCTTTTTACAGTCCTTCCAATGGCACAAAAGATGTCGCAAACCCATTTCCCCTGGGAGCAGAAAAGTTCTGGATATGATGGTGGTGTTGGTAATCAAGTGCTTATTTTGAAATGTAGTGGTTCAGAACATGATGTACCAACCTAAAATAGCACCAGTCTCCCAAAGGTGATAGTGGTCCCCTTTGACATCTGTAGGTGGTAGTTCCTAACTCCCAGCATCTGGTTTCTGATGTGTATGTAAAATTTGAACATCTTTCACACTGTAATAGCCCATTAACTCATCAAAAGTCATTGTTAGTAGCAAAACTACTACTAAACAGGATGGTATACTGCTAATAAGTTCTAAGCTGGCATTGTGTATGTACTTGGAGGTTGGAGCTTGAGTGTTAGAAGCCAGAGTTCAAATCCACACTCATCCATGGGAACCCACCGTGCAACCTTTGGCAACCCACTCTCTCCAAGCCTAACAGGATGGCAACATCAAAACACCTCTGAATAATTCTTACCCAGAAACCCCTTCAAGTTGGCTTGAAAGCACATAACAACAATATAAAAAATAAAAGTATCTGTCGGCTGTCTTTTTTTTTTCTTATGATGAATAATAAAAAATAATTATATTTTATTTCTTTGTTCTAAGTTCCCTCCTCCAACTAATATCCATGCAATTTAGACAATGCTTGTCATAATGTATCAGATACGTTTTCACAGTGTTGCTGTCTTTGTGATCACTGTGATGGTTGTGTCGTTCATTTGATGCTTTTTCATTTAGGTGAAGATAATACATTTTCCCTCTGGGTTTCTTATTTTTTCCTCCTGGTTGCTATCAAAGGTGATGGTTCCTCAGACTTTTATCCTTCAATCTATTATATGCATTACTCTGTACATAAAAGTAACAATGGATACACATTCTCCGATACAGCCCTGTGGGAATCATGTACCAAGGGTTATGGCAGACAGCCAGAGGTGTGAAAAAAAATAATTCACACTGTTTGAAAGAAGCAGACAAAAATAATAATAGATAAGGGATGAAAAGTAGGTTCTCTCAGCTTTGTAAAATATATGTTGGTTAAGTTCCAGATTTGCTGAATGCATATGCATCTCAAAATGTTAACACTACAAGTCCTTGTTGAAAATTTATTTACTTCCTCAAATATACTCACATTCTCCCTTATCAAACTGTGGGATAAAATATTATTTGTTTTGTTCCTTCATGAAATGCACATTCCATTTTTCCACTGAAGATAGTGCTCAAGTGAAACAAGAAGATGTATTTGAAGTTTATAGAATTCCCAGCACATGAAGCATGATCCATCTAAAGTGAGGCACTTCTAAAGGCTCATACATTTCAACAGTAAAAGCTTAGTAATAATAATAATAATAACTTTATTACGGCCAATTGGCCAGCACGAAAGCTTAGTAAAAAATCCTATGAAGAACTGAGCACATTTAAGATATACATTTTGATAGTATTAGGTGTCTTCAACTCACCACCAGGGTACTACCTTTCTATGGAGTCAGAGCCTTTAGGGCTGAAGGGCAGGATATAAATACCATTAATAATAATAATAATAATA
>NW_024803634.1:0-423 GCF_019175285.1 Sceloporus undulatus | reverse complement strand
ATTATTATTATTATTATTATTATTATTATTATTATTATTATTATTATTATTCCTGTGAGGCAAAAGACTATACTGACAATAGCAATACTATTGGTGGGGTCTTCCAAACCAATAGCAAACAAGCTTTTGCTGAGGAGTCAGACCAAGTGTGCCAAGTGTGCCAAACAGCTAATAGTAAACAGCTGCAATGTGTCTCTATGTGTGGAAGGGTGATACCAGTGGATGGTCTCTCAGAGACCACAGCAGTGGCACCATAATTAACATGTGTTAGTGCTACACAGAAGAAGGCAATGGTATACCACTCCTGAAGCCTTCCACCTCGAAGAACCTATGACGAGACAGTCCAAAATGAAATGTATTAATCACAAACATGTCAGGGATGATGGGAGTTGTAGCTCTTCACCTCTGGCTTGAACTCACCAC
>NW_024803633.1:0-7180 GCF_019175285.1 Sceloporus undulatus | reverse complement strand
TAGTTTCTATTTCTAGTGGGCCATGTCTTCTCATGATATGTCCAAAGTACAACAGCCTCAGCTTAGTTATCTTGGCATCTTGTAAGAATTCAGGCTTGATTTGTTCTAGGACCTATTTATCTTGTTGTTTTGTTCACAGTCTACAGTATCTGTAGAACTCTTTTCCAGCACCACATTGCAAATGAGTTTATCTTCCTACCTGCTTTCTTCACTGCCCAGATTTCACAATCATACCTAGAAACCTAAGTACAAACTGCAATTTGTACTTAATGCAAAATGCTTAGTGACCTCACTGGGACCATCCCCAGGTCTCAGGTTTTGGCCCAGAAACCTCAGGATCTAGGATGACCCTGAACTGGCAATCCTAGACATAGAAGTGTAGGGGATTTGTTTACAGATCCTTTTCTAGACTTGAATCTTCCCTCAGTTTGTTATAAAGGGAGTTTGTTTTACAGGAAGCTACAAACAAAAGAGAAAAATAAATAAATAAATAAATGTAATGTAATACAGTACAGTACAGTATGCAATATTTAATCACAATATTACATTTCAAATAATGCTGCTGGGAAAAACCTTGGCTCATTTTGAAAGGAGAACTTAAATAGATAGTAAAAAATGAAGCAAGGGGTGTTTGGCCTGTTCTAATATTTGCAGATTTGGGTAAAAGCCTTCTGAATGGTAAGTGCTTTTGTTGCACATACCTTGCTAATGGATACCAGAGCTTCATATTCATTTTTTTCCTCTAAGCAACCAGCCATTGTCTGTTATTGATTTTGAGGACCCTGTTATTTCAATAGGATTTACAGAAATACTCTCACAGCAACCTGTTGTAGTGGATAGGCATTTTTATTTTACCAATGGAAACAGTGCTTAGAAGCACTGTGGCTAGTCACAGAGTTTGGAGCTTTTTCTTCTGATTCACGAGGAAGATTTCTAATCAACTCGTGTTCAAAGATCATTGAACTCTTACAGACCATCTTCTTGTCAACATCTACAATAAAACTCACACCATCACTTACCAGCAAGGACACGAGAAAGTAAATTAAGTGTCTACTTTGAGTAGATTTGTCGGTCATTTGTAGGACACCAGTAATGATTTCTGGGCTCCGATGGCTAAAGCATGAGAAGACATCTGTTGCTGCTTCAGATGGACTATCACACGATCACCACAGATCTCTTCTGTGCAAAATTTGTACATTTTTGTGCAACCCTGCTACCCAATTTGAGAGTTTTGTGCAAAGGTTCCCAATCTATATTAATCTTGTTTAGTCTTATTATCTAAACTTTTCTAAGTGCTGAAGATTTTTTTTTAAAAAAAAACAACACACCCAGATACTGTTTCTGAGTGTGAAGACTAACAGATGCAGAAAGCAAAATGTGAAGGTAGAGTGTAGGAAGACAGGTACATTTGGGCACTGTATTGTTTATGTAAATCCAAGAAACACTGTTTCTGAGTGTGAAAAGTAACAGATGCAGCAGGCACAACATGAATGTAGGGTTTAGGAAAACAGGTACATTTGGGCACTATTTTGTTTATGTAAATCTAAGAAATGAAGACCTGAACTTACCTGTTTTCTTGTAGCAAGAATACAACTTACCTGAAGATAGGTAAATAGAAAAGTATTTACCTATGTTTCTTTAGATAGGAACATAGAAAGGATTCGACTGAGTCACACTATTAATTCCCCTCTGCTAGTACGTATTGTCAATTCTGACTGGCAGTGACCTTTCAGGCAAGATTCTTCCCTAGCTCTATCTGGATATACTTGGTGGTCTCTCCTCCAAGTATTAATCAGGACCGATCCTGCTTAGTTTCCAAAAGCAGACAAAATCATTTGCATTCCAAGGAGTATGGTAATGTTTAATGACTTGGTGGAAAGACCAGTATCGGACACAGTATGGGGAGACAAGGAGCCAAAAAGCCATTAGTCCCAGCTGAGGAAATGGAGTGAGTACTCTGGTTTCATCCATCTCTATGCTGAACCTGAATAGAATGGCCAATATAACAAATGGCAGTTCTGAAAGAGAAAGAGGCAATGGCAGTTGCTAACAGTTTAGCCAGTCCATAGCAACTCAGATGAAGAGGTGTAGTTAGGTAAGCAGATGGCCATCCTAGTGTATGGCCCATAAGATGGAGGATAATAGGTTCCACCTCCTGAACCATCATTTTGCATCTGGTTTCTGTTCTAGCAAAAAATGAAATAGACTTCATGAGCCTGAGAAATCCAGGCTTCTGCTCCTGAATGAAGCCAGAACAATTGGATAACCAAGCTAAGTGAGGCATAACAAAATGTGGGCACCCCTTTACAACCCTTAACAGCCTTCCCTAATAAAAGACAGAGTAAGCAAGTGTGTCACATGCGTCAGATTTATAAGTTAGTCATATCTAGAGTAGAGTCATATAATCAATTGTTGATTGGTAAGGTTAAAGGTAAAGGTAAATGTCTAGTCATAACCAACTGTAGGGGGCAGTGCTCATCTTCATTTCTAAGCCGAAGGGCCAGTGTTGTACGAGGACTGCTCTGATGGTCATGTGACCAGCATGACTGCACCGAACACTGTTACCTTCCCACTGAGAAGTGGTACCTATCTACTTGCATTTGCATGCTTTTGAACTGCTAGGTTGACAGAAGCTGGGATTAGTGATAGGAGCTCATCATCATGCAGCACTTGGGCCTTGAACTGCTAACCTGCTGATCGTCCAATCATCACAACTTGTGTCTTAACCACTTAACCACCACATTCCTTGATTGGTAAGGTAACATATAGGTAAATCCCAATGATTCAATGTCCTTTCTTTAATTGGAACTAACCATAGGACTTAGACCAAAATGGTTTTATTGTCCCAGGCTCCATCATCACTGCAGAATTAATGGTGGGAATGAAATGTTTTTTCGCTTCCAAAATTTCTAGCACTGAGTGAGACATTGTTCGCACCAAGAACTTTTCTATTTGCTTTGTTTGTATTTCCTCAGTCTGCCCCATTTCTTTGAAGGCTGAACCTGCATTTCCTAATACTCATCTGCAGGTTTAGGTTATTGTAATGCAAGAAATTAGTGGACTGAAGGAGGATTTCATGGAAGGAGTAGAATTCATATTCCTTATATGTTATACCTTTGAGAGAAGATATCTTTACAAACAACTAAAATCTAAAACATTTGCTTGGGAACTTCATATAATCCCAGTCCCCAGCCCAAATGTATTTCAATTCTGACCTACAGTTCAGTGAATTTGATGATATCTTTTGTGCAACTGTACTTTTAAAGTTATATGTAGATGTCATATTTTGGATATGGGCAAGAGTGTTCTCAAGACAGGTGTTTGTCTAATCTGTGCCTTAGTTGCTGCAACAACAAACGGCAGAACAGAAGGTGAAGGCCACTGCCAAATTCGATTAGTACATTGTGAAAAACCTATTTTCTAAAAAAGAAGAATCTTATAAAAACCAAAATCTCCTATAACCATCACTGACCTTTGGTATACATGAGATAATAATAATGAGATAATAATTTAAACCTAAAGCAATCATATTATTAAAGCAAAACAAGATAAAGTGCAAGGACAAATAGAGCTTTCTAACAATATTTCTTCCAATGTGCAACAGCTATATAACACGAATGTCACAATCTCTCAGGTACAAAAGTCTATTTGCATAATCTTCAACAGCAAGTTCAAATAATGGCATAATGGGAATATTTTCTCATATGTCATTGACTTTGTAAATCAGTCAGCTGAGTGTGGCTTCTAGCCAGGTTTTAGGTAGGATGCAGTTGGGCAGTGGCAATGGCAGCATTTTCCTTGTGATAATACTCAACTGCATATTGAATTAGGATTGAAAATGACAGTGGTAAAATGGTTTATTCTTGAATGCAATAAACTCCTTAGATCCTGCAGGGTTCCAGGTTGACACAGCCTTCCATCTTTTCTTAGGTTAATAAAATGAGTACACAGCTTGTTGGGGGCAATTGGCTCACATGCAAATCACTCCTGCATTCCCAGGCTCACACAGTATATATACACCCAATTTTTCCAGGCAAAGCATTCTCTGAAGATGCCAGCCACAGATACAGGTGAAGCGTCAGAAAGAAACTCTGCTAGAACATGGCCACATAGCCTGAAAAACCCACAAAAAAACCTATGAGCCAAGATAGTTTTATAACAGGGAAACTGTTTCATATATTCTCAAAAACGACTATATATATCTTAAATCCAACTTACTCCTCCATTTGAATTATTTTACAAATATTTTCTATAGCTGTGGCCCCTGTCTTCACAGGTCCAGTCCCAGAGCATTGTGCTCTGAGACATGCCCTGGATTGGCAATGATGGCAGCTGCATGCACTGGATCAACCCCATTGTGGCACCACAGCATTGTTTGCATGGACCAGCCAGGCCCACACCACAGTGACATGGCTAGCCCAACCTCTGTCTCTAGAACCAGTCCCTGTCGCCACTACCTGTAGGATTTCTGTGGACAGACCACTCAGTGCACCATCTCTTCTACTGAGGGTGGGCCCACCTATGAAACCAATGAAAAAAGAGGGTAGAGGGACCCCCAATCACATGGAGGAGCCTTCGGAGACCCGAGTCATGTGATTGGAGAGGTTCCGGGCATGTCATCAATTGGTTGCACGTGTGAGTTGTTTCTCGTTGGTTGCATGTGTGAGCCCACTCTCGGTAGAAATAACAGCACACCAAGTGGCTTGTCCACAGAACTCCTGCATGTATGGTATTGGTGGTGGCATCTTCAGGGATAGGTCATCCTCTTTCCCTCCACTGCTCAGCATTGGGAAGGGCATATGAACAACTTAGCATATGAGCAGTGGGCCAGTTCAGACACCACAAACCCCACACTAACCCTGCAGTTTTCAGGAAACACCAGGACACATGTTTTTGCCAATTCCAAAGCAGATCTGTGGTATTTCACTGGAAGTTGCCATGTGTCACCCTCAGATCTAATGGGGTTTTTTTGCCTGTGCAGACAGGGCCTATGTTGGACTAATATTCTTTTCATGGAGCATCTTCTAAAAATCATTCAAATATTTAGAAAATATAATACTGCTTCACATTTTTTCTAATAATCTTCTCACCTTGTTTATAGTGTCTTTATGTGTACTGTGTAAAACCTGGTTGTGGTGACAAAATGATTTTTTTCTGAATTCAAGAAATGTTTTCAGCATATGTTTTTAAGGTGAAACCACAGTGCAGAATCTCATTCATGAAATATGTCTGCCATGTAGTTCTACTTACAATATGGGCATTATGTTCATGGTATTTGGCTCACCAAGTTAACATCACGGTAATTTCAGATTGATATGGAAAGCTATCATCATTGCACAAATGTGGTTTTATCATATTGTTCCTTCTGTTCATACACACTTGAAATAACTCCCCATCCCTTCAGGAACTCTCTCTCTCTCTCTCTCTCTCTTTGTGTATGTGTGCGCGCGCATGCGTAGTACAGAATGTCTGCAGCTGCTCAGTCTGTTTATTTCACATGCAAAGAAGAATATCACACATTGTGACTAAGTGACATTTAACACGTCAAGGAGAATTAGTTTCTGCATTTTGAGCAGGCAGCTTTAGAGATGGGGCGTCACCCCAGTAGACAACATTTGGGTTTCATCTTTTTTTTTTCCTTGCTACAAAATATGGGTACAAGACTTAATTTACATAATCTATTTTTTTACATGACACTTAAAATAAATAACTGTAGAAAGGGCTGTGTTGCCTTTTGTTCTACTTGCTGAAAAGGTAATCTGCTTCTGAGACCACAAAAAGATTATTACTAGCATCTCCTGTCATTTAGAGAATACAGTATATGTGGGCTGTGTACTCATGAGAATGATAATCAGGTTTCTTCTCTCCCACCAAAGACACCAATCAATACCTACATATCTTCTCTTGGTTGCCTGCTGAGCAGGATATTGGCAGCTCTTCTTATAGAACAGGCTCATTAAACAAATACATCCACCTCTTTGATCAGATATCCATCCCTATTTTGGATTGCAACCTGGCTAATCCCTTGTATTTAGCATTTACAGTGAGGGAAACAACTCCATAGTATGAGACAACAGTCTTGTGTCCTGCCCAAGAAGATTCACACAAGAGATTGGGACTAAAAAGTGAATTGTAATAATGCCATCATTACTGAAGATTTAAGTTATTCTTCATGAATAGCTTCTATGTAAGCAGATGGGAAAGCAGAACCAGGCTACATCTAAATCTTCCATGAAGGCTGCAAGACCATAGAATGAACATAGAGTTAGATGAGCTGAGACCACAAGGGACATCCAGTCCAACCCCCTGCCATACAGGAATACATAATCAAAGCACTTCGCAATGTAGATTATTCATACCAACATGTGGACTTCCAGGAGCAAAGCCTTATCACATATAAATGAAATAAAACTTGTGGTCAAGATTGAGGACAGGACAATGAAAGAATGCATTAACATTTTTTTTTAACCAGACCAGAAAGTGGCTATTTTGTATAGTGCTAAATTTAGAGAGCGGGGACCAGTCTTGCAGCTTGCCTCAGGCCCAGTGTCTCAGCACACACTTATTGTTTTCAGTTTTCTACCACTATTCTTTTGGACCTAGTGTGAGGAGCTCAAGAGTCTCTTGTTAAACTATGTGGAAAGGCATGCTCTAGCTTTTGGAAATATTATTATTATTAACCTTTATTTATGAAGCGCTGTAAATTTACACAGCGCTGTACATGCAATCTTTTTAGTTAGACGGTTCCCTGCCCTCGGGCTTACAATCTAAAAAGACATGACACAGAAGGAGAAGGGAGTGTATATGTTTTTGTAATGTTTGTGACTGAGGTTTTCCTCTGCTTCTGGCTACACTCTTGATTGATTGATTGATTGATTGATGTCTCACCTTTCTCCCAAATGGAATTCAATTGGATTTTTGATAATACAATGATATACTCAATTGTTTTACATTTACATTGCACACATTGGCAAACTGTTTAGTATCCTGTCTTTGTCTGGTGAGGGTTGACCTTAGAGCAGTGGTGACTGGTGGTTCCCATTTCAGTGGGACACAGATAGCTTCCCACAGACCAGCTCTGCTTTAATCTGAACTTTAAAGCAGCAATAAAAATGGTCAGCCTATTTGGGGGATGTTCAGCCTATTTGGGGGATAGCTATTTTAAATACTATATGGGAAC
>NW_024803632.1:6415-7186 GCF_019175285.1 Sceloporus undulatus | reverse complement strand
AGCTTTGCTGTGTTGGAACAGTGGAGGCCCAGACCACATGCACAGTTGTGCATTTCGCTGGTTTAATAAGCCACACCATTTGTTCCCTGTCCCGTCCACTACCAGCTTCCCCCAACTTGCAATGCACTGGCCTTGCATGGAGCACCCCAATACAGGCCACCAACAGTCATATAGTTTAGGTTGGGGGAGGTGCCACTGAGGACGAGGGATAAGGGGCGAAAGGTTATTGGTCAAGTTTCTGGGCATCCACCCACAACCTGGCATGGCATTTTGGCATGGCGCTCGCAGGAGTGGCGGCCAACATGTAGAACTGCACATTGCACTTGTGGGGATACGGGGGGGGCGGGTTTCCGGGGCCCATTACATGTCCCGGGGTGGTAGTGGTACTAAAGTCCACAAAAGAGAGGGGGGAAAGGTGTGATACAACTGTCAAAACACCCCCCGATTGAAGCGCCCCATTAATATGAAACTGTGCGCATATTCTATCAAAACAGCATTCCAACTAAAAAAAAATTCCTAGGAGACGGGAATGGAATGCTAATCACAAGGGAAGGAGAGGTGGGGCAAAGGGTGCACAGTAACCAGTTGAGAGGGGAGAAAGGGTAGGGGACTGCCGGCCAGACAGCCTTCTCTCAGCGGCCCCAAATACGCACATCGGCGCGCATAATCTGTCAAAGCGGCTGCGTAAACAAAAAAAAATAGTTGATGGCGGGAGCCAGCTACAGCGACACGGACATGTGAAGGAGAGCGAGGGGCGACCGTGGGTGCACA
>NW_024803632.1:0-6390 GCF_019175285.1 Sceloporus undulatus | reverse complement strand
AAACTTTTCCTCATGGGGACAGTGTTTACTGGCTTCTTGACTTGCGGCTGGGCCTGGTACTTGGTTCCAGGAACCGCACCCCCAGATGATGCTGTAGACCCTCCTGAGCTCATGCTGGCTGACAGAAGGGCCAGGAGGGGAGGGAATTACTGATTGGTGCATGCGCCCGGGGGGGGGAACGCTTACAGCGCTTCTTCCTAGGCATGCCAGTAAAACATTGCCTTGGGTCCCCTGCCGACTCCATCCGCCTTGTACATTTTCTCCATTTATCTGGTTGCTGGCAGCGAGCACCTGTAAGTTGCTGGAATGCTCTCTCTTCTCCTCAGCCAATTAGTTGTGTATGCCGGCCTAGTGAACTTATTTCCCTGGCCTCCTCTTTTTGACTCTCCTCCTCAAAAAACACAAAAACCCAGAAGCGACCTCACTGGGGCAGCGGACTGGGTGGGCAATCTTTCAAGGGCCGCACATGTGGCAGAGTCCCTCACCTTCTTGCGTTTTTAATGCGGGCCAATCTCTCCGCAGGAGGTCATCACTGCTCGGGGGTCATGATGGCACACGCTGAAAGAGAAAAGGCATTTTAATTCGGAACTGCAAGTGGTTTTGATGAAGCAGGAAGGCAAAGGAGGAAGACATTACCCTTGGGGGCCAGTATTAGACTGTGTATGCTGATTATCCCATGAGGGCACACTTACTCTTGTTATTATGTTGGAGAGGCAACAGCATTGGCATCCAAGGCTGGGATGCCTGGCCATAGCAAGGTTTGCAGTGGGTTAATGGTACTGAGCGACCATCCATTGTTATGCCCCTAGAAGCGGAAGGAAAACAATTTAAAGGAAACCAGTTCCACAGGTTCCACTCTCAAAGGGTGTCCCTTTCCTTCCCTTCTCGCGGCTAGCGGAGAGCAAGGGAAAATCCGCTTACAATAAAAACAATTCAGTTGAGGCTTACCTCTATTCAGCAGCCAAACTCAATTTCCATAACAAAGTCAGGGTGGAAGATTTGAATTGCATTCTCCAGTCTTTTTTTAAATAGTAGGCACAGCCAGGGTTTGAAACAAACCAGATTTCCAGTTGGGGGAGGGGGGGAAGGAAAATGGTGCTGGGGGAAACCCAGACTTTTGAGGTTTGCATTGTGCCTACCTCCATGGGGGTGCTAAGGGCAGTCAGGGTTGACCCGTGCTTGTTATTTTATGCCAAGATTGATTACTGTGTTAATGAAGGTGTGGTAGCGCTGCAATTATAATGGAGGGGAGCCCATACATCGAATGTTATTTAGAACACAGCCTATACCACCATAACCTATGCAAGCAGAAGCCCGACAGTGCATTTTGTCTCACTGCGAGAAACCTACCATTGCTTCCCGCCCGGGTTTGGGTTTGGGTTCCGTTAGACCGAGCTGCTGGCCGCTGTTTCCTGCCTGCTGCAGTTCTCGTCACCAGGGTCTTCGGATCAATCTCCTGGCAGCCACCAGGATTTATACTCCTGATCTGGATCCGGAGTATTAGTAACAACGGTCTCTGTAAAAGCGCGATATAAAAAATGCACAGTAAACCCGCCCTTTGCTCGGAGGATGCCACCAGGCACCACGGACACCTAGACCAGAAAACGGTGTGTGCAGTGATTCATGAGCGGCTTTCCATTGTGGCGGCGGACCACATAAGGGGCCTGGCCCCACAGCGGGAAACCGATGCTCACTTGGCAAAAACTATCTACATATTAATATTGGAACACATGTGCACATCTTTCAAAACTTTTTATAGAGGAATAGTATTGGCATGTTACCTTGGGGAAAACCAGTCCTGCGAGTCCGCCAGGGCGCCTGGAATCCGCAAGGGGTCCTGCTCCGTGATGGGTCTGGAGGGTTTCCCTGTCCTCACCAGCTCGTAGGTGTCCTCATGTTCTGTGTGAGTACGAAACTTCGGTTCTACGTCCGAGACCAAGCTGTTGCCCCCACGCTGGCATTTCCCATTCCACCCGCCAATATTCTGTCGCAGCTCGTGGAAGAAATGGCAGTTTCCCCACCGCGCCGCTCATTCCGCTCATCCTCAGATTTTTGATTATCTTCCTAATTTCCTGCCTGATTTTCCATTTCATAAATGCCTTAGATTTCGGTGCGACATTCTTCCGCATTTCTGTTCATGGCCACCTCCTCCGCATTTCTGCAGCGATTGTTTTCGTAAAACATCTATGTTTCTGGTGATTCTCCCTTAGCTGCTGCTGCAGCTGCAACTTATGATTTCTTCTCCACCCACAGCGGCTATTAAGGTCCACAGTTTCTTGCATGTTTCCATGCTCTAGCCCCCTACAGCATGATGTTCCTGGGCAGCCATCTCCGAACAACAAGCCATGTGCTTGCGATCCCCGCCATTGTCTAGTATGGGTAGCGTGATGATCCTACCAGGTTCAAGGTTGTCGAAACACCGCAATGGTCGTCCAAAGCCCCCCCCCCAAAAAAGGCTGTGAGTGGGCAAAGTTGAAAATTGACCCCGTTTTGGAACCCTTCGGTTATTTCCGGGGTCTCGGCAGTTCGCCCACACTGTGCAGGGTTAGCACAAGCCTCGCCCGATTGGTCTGGCAGCACCAAGGTGATTAACTCACCAAGGTGACCCAAAAAAAACTGGGGTTAGGATCACATCCGCCGTCTGCTTGGGGGAGGGGGTGCCTGCGGACGAGGGATAGGGGCGAAAGTTTATTGGTCACGTTTCGGGCATCCACCACAACCTGGCCTGGCATTTTTGCATGGCGGCTCGCAGGGAAGTGGCGGCCCAACCTGTAGAACTGCACATTGCACTTGTGGAGATACGGGGGGGGGGGGCGGGTTTCTGGGGCCCCTTATATTGTCCGGGGTGGTAGTGGTACTAAAGTCCACAAAAGAGAGGGGGGGAAACGGTGTGATTACAATGTCAAAACCCCCCCCCGATTCCCCATTAATATGAAACTGTGCGCATATTCTATCAAAACAGCATTCCAACTAAAAAAAAATTCCTAGGAGACGGGAATGGAATGCTAATCACAAGGGAAGGAGAGGTGGGGCAAAGGGTGCACAGTAACCAGTTGAGAGGGGAAAAAGGGTAGGGGACTGCCGGCCAGACAGCCTTCTCTCAGCGGCCCCAAATACGCACATCGGCGCGCATAATCTGTCAAAGCGGCTGCGTAAACAAAAAAAAATAGTTGATGGCGGGAGCCAGCTACAGCGACACGGACATGTGAAGGAGAGCGAGGGGCGACCGTGGGTGCACAATTACCAGCCAGGGAGAGAGGGAGAAGGGTGTAGTTTCACCTGCAAACCCCTAAGGCACGAATCAGAGAGGCGCGTCTGTGCGCTTAATTTGTCAACCCAACAGTAGTTTAAAAAAAAATTATCCGGGGGGAGCCTGGTATGGATAGCGACGAGGCATAAGAGGGGATGTTCGTTTCGGACAGAAATGCCCACCGCCCGACCTGTCCCTTCTCCAGCCATTGATTTGAACGTGGGCGGGAAGGAGTTGTCTGCGGCTGCGCGACATAGCGCTCGAGAGTGAGGGGGTCATGAGGGGCGGGCTCTACTGCCCACCCACAGCAACCCGGCCCTCCCCCTGCAACTGCCCCGATCACGACCGGGGCGAAGTTCATATTTCCAGGAACCGGTGTTTTTGAAAAAGTAATGGTTTATAACCCGGTTGCAAAAAACCCGTGCTAGGGGTCATTTAACACGGAACGGGTGTGCAAGCCCCGGATTCGCTTGTGTGAGATTCGGGGTGAGTAGGAACTTCACGTGATTGAATCGGTTTCAAAACTGATTTTTTTTGTAATGTGAATGGGCCCCAAGATGACAAAACTTAGAATCATAGAGCTGGAAGAGACCACAATGGCCATCCAGTCCAACCCCCTGCCACGCAGGAACTCACAATCAAAGGACCCCCTAAGACAGAGGGCCATCCAGCCTCTGCTTAAAGACCTCCAAGGAGGGAGACTCCACTACACTCTGAGGGAGTGTGTTGAACAGCCCTTAATGTCAGGAAGTTTCTCCTAATGTTGAGGTGGAATCTCTTTTCCTCAACGCTAGGCTGCCCTACTTTGGACACATCAGGAGAAGGGAGGACTCATTGGGGGAAAATAATATTAGGAAAAGTGGAGCGAAGTAGAAAGAGAGGAAGGTCGCATGCTAGATGGATGGACTCTAATAAGGAGGCCACGGTCCTGAATCTGCAGTGGGCTCTTGCTATCCATTGGGGTTTGGTTTGGGATTCCAAAATCCATGGATGTTCAAGTCCCATTAAATACAATGGAATAGTGAAATGGTGTCCCTTATATAAAATGGCAAAATCAGGATTTGCTTTTGGGAATTTATAGCTTTTTGGAATATTTTTAAGGTGTGCCTGGCTAAAGCCATGTATAGAGAATCTGTGAGTGTGAAGGGCCAACTGTACAAGACTTAAGCAGAGGCGTGGAGTACAGGGGGGTCTAGGAGATGCCTCATCGAACGGGTTGCCATGAGCCAGGGTGACCAGGTGTCCTCATCACAAAAGAGGACAAGGCACCACAAAATGGGGGACATTCAAGAAAAATGGAGGGATATGACCAAATAAAAGCTAAAAACACTCCTAAAAATATAAACGGCTTGTTAGTCTTGCTCCAAAGGGAGGGATTCCTCCTGGGCAGAAGATTGAAATGGAGAACCTCTGGTCCCCCTGGCCATGAGTCAGTGGCCACTCCAGGGCAACTAACAACAATACCAATATATCATAGTCCTGTTTAAGTATTTGAAGGGGAGTGTCACTGAGGATGGATCAAGCTTTTTTTCTGCTGTTCCAGAGACTAGAACATGAAACAATGATGTTTATCACACTATGCTCTTAAAGAGGTACTATTCCAGTGTGACTCCTCTAGCTGCCTCCTGTTGCATGCTGGGATTGGCAGTTTTAAGGAGGGGTATTTAGAATTCTCAGGCAGAGAAGTTCAGCAAGCTACAGGAAACGGGAATCCCCCTAAACATTAGCAGGAACCTCCAGACTGAAAGAGCTGTTTGACAGTGGAACATGCTGCCTTGGAGAGTGGTGGAGTCTCCTTCCTTGGAGGTCTTTAAGCAGAGGCTGGATGGCCATCTGTCAGAGATGCTTTGATTGAGAGTTCCTGCATGGCAGGATGGACTGGGTGGCCTTTGTGGTCTCTTCCAATCTATTTATCACACTAGTGAGATACCACGGGAAAATGGGAGTTAAACGCAATTTAAGTTAAATTCGAATTTAACCAAAACCTGCAAATTCAGGGAATTTATCACACCGAATTGCTTCTGAAACGAAAGCATGCAGTTAAACTGCAGTTAAAGTGAAGAAAACTGGCAGCTTTTTTACTTTCGGGATGGCCCAAAAGTAAAAAGCGGCTGGTTTTCTCCGCTTTAACTGCAGTTTAATTTTGCGTTATTTCACGTTAACTGCGACGTCGTGTGATAAACTTCAGGCATTTCTGGGTGTTTGCGTTTAACTCCCGTTTTCCTGCAGGATCTTGCTGGTTCTGATAAACTCCAGTGAGTTTATCTGAATGGATCCTATGAAATGAGGCACCCACACTCTTGGGCAGAGAAGGATTCAGACCTTGTAAAACTAAAAATCCCAGGATTACATAGCATGGTGGGGTAGAGCAGTGGACCCCGAACTGTGCCCTTGAAGGGATTTTGGACTTCAGCTCCCAGAATCGCAGGCTATTGGCCAACATGGCTGAGGCTTCTGGGAGATGTAGTCCAAAATACAGGGCCCAGTTTGGGGACACTAGAGAGTGGAGGGCCTGAGTCCTGGGCCACAGGAGGGGAAGGGAAGCCAGAAGAGGGGAAGGCCCAGAAGGCAGGCAGGGAGGGAGGCTGGCTGAGGGGCTCCTCCTCTCCTGGAAGCTGAGGGGGCGCCATTGCCTCAGGACAGGAGAGTCCTCCTCTTCCTCCTTTGTGCTTCATGGCGGACCCAGAGGGAGCTGCTGCTGCTGCTGCGGTGGGAGACTTTAGGAGGGGCCTGAGGGGCTGCAGTGACCCCAAGGGAAGGGAGGAGGAGGCAGGGAGCCTAGCCTACAGCGCTTCCCAAACTTCGGTCCTCCAAGACCCAGTGGTCCCCAAACTGTGCCCTTTGAGAGGTTTTGGACTTCATCTCCCAGAAGCCTCAGCCATGTGGGCCAATGGTGTGGGATTCTGGGAGCTGAAGTCCAAAACACCTGGAAGGCCAGAATTTGGGATTCACTCAGGGTGGCCAGAGGTCCTCCTCCCCCCCACTCCCGGACATGTCCTCCATTTCAGCCTTCTGCCCGGGAGGAATTCCATAATTGTCCTCCATTTGGAGCATGGGAAATAAGCATGGGTTTCTATTTCTGTCAGTGTTTTCAGTTTTTATTTGGTCTCGTCCTCCATTTGCCTTGAATGCCCTCTATT
>NW_024803631.1:0-7189 GCF_019175285.1 Sceloporus undulatus | reverse complement strand
GTGGTAAACTGGGCTTGGTATATGCTAGGGAGTGCCCCAGGTATTGCACAAGCTATCATCCACAAGATCCATTTACACTGAAGGAAAATGCACTTTTTATACCAAGATGCAGGCCAGGGATTATAATTTACATATATTAAAAAGGTGTAGATCAATGCTAGGCCGCAAGGCTTCCCGGTGCAGCTAAAAAGAAGCGCATAAATGGCGCTTCTTCTTGTGTCCCGGATGTGACGCCGTGAGGCGCTACTCGCACACTCGTGGCGTCATATTCGGGGTGCAATGTGCGGACGCTATGCGTCCGGCATGCGGTAATGGTGGCCCCTGTGTATATAGAGCGCCGCCATTATTACGTCCCCGTCATGTGCTAGGGGTGAGGCCGGTGTGGACGCTAGGCCCTTGGCCAACCCCTAGCAACGGGCCTACAATTCCCAGGATTCTCTAGCATTGAGCCAGGGGCAGTTAAAGCAGTCTCAAACTGGGTTATTTCTGCAGTGTATTTTGGATCACAGTGCCCTTTCTCAGGGCCTGGTGCCATTTTGGCACCTTTTCAGAGACAGCCATGGCACTGCCATGACGCCCTTATTCCACAGGAAATCACTACTAGTAGTAGTACTGCTACTACTACTGTTCCTCTTATTATTACTCATTCCCCTTCACAACTAAATAAGATGATGAAGATGGCATATAGCATCTTCGTTTTTAATTCCATTTATCAATTCTACTGTGTCTGGGCGAAGTCAACGCAGATGGCTTTTAATTGAAACAGGGCCACAAGGGGAGTGAATTAAAAGTAACTTTTGCTTAACAGTCCCACGGTTCTGACCCAAACCTGTGCATGCAGCCCTGCTTTTAAAGGGACTAGAACTCCTTTGTGGAGTGGCGAGTTAAGCCCAGAGCTTGAAAAAGTTACTTTTCCGAGATAATATTTCCCATAACCTTCATGAACTGTAGCAGTAGGGGTGGATTCTGGGACCTGTAGTCCACACTCAAATGTAACGTTTCCTCTGCCAAGGCCAACACACTAGGTTTTTTGGGGGACTACAACACCCAGAATCCCCCAGCCCATAAGATGGGCTTTCCCAGAGCTTGGAAAAGTTACTTTGAGGGGGAGGGCTTTACAAGTCCCAGAACCATTGTAGCTGTGCTGCCGGGGAAGTGCATTCAGGAATACATTGTCCCCGACTAAAAAGTAACTTTTCCACCTTGCTCTGCTTACTTAGGGTCAAGCTTTTTTGAGAACTACAACTCCCAGAACCCACCCAACCCAGACGACCGTAGAGCTTCCAGAAGTTACTCTTTTGGGGGGACTACATTTCCCAGAACCTCCAGGAACCACATTCTGGGATTTATAGTTCCCCATTAAAAAAGTAACTTCTTTCCATCCCCAACCTAGAGCTCAATGCAGGTGCCTTTGGGGACTATAACTCCCAGAATCCCTAGGGCCATGCTGGACGGTGAGTCATGCAGCCGGAAGGACAGACAGCCCTCCTTGGCCGGACGCCTTCTGATGACATCACATCACTCACCTGCCAGCGGACAGGGCCCTTGCCCCAGCAAGGGGGCTCTCTTCTCTGGGTGGGGAGAGGGAGGATAAAGCAGCCAACCAGAATCATCCGGAGGCGGGGCCATGCAGATGAGGCCTCGCTGAGCATGATGGGAAAGGGAGGAAAGTCCCATTTCCCCCTTTTCTCCCAGGAATAAGGCTTGGCCTGGCTCTTCCTTCCCCAAAGAAACTCGTCATTCAGTCTCCAAGATGGAGGCCTTCCCCCTGCATTTTGGAATTTCCCTCCAGTTTCCCAAATGTGCCCCAAAGGTCCCATAATCCACCCTCAGTGAACAACAGCCCTGCAAGGCTGGCCACCCAAAACCTTGTGCAGCTCTTTGCAAAGCAAAGCGAGCCGAAATACAAATCAAAGGCCTGCTCTGGCCTACATTCGAAACCCCAAAACTAGAAATCATAATGTTGGCAATAGATCGTTATTATAATAAAATTTAAAACATGTACTTTGAAAGAACGCACATCCCTTGCTTTTGTAAAAAAATTGAAATTCAATATAAGCTTTAAAATTAATTAAAAGTTTTATGATGTTATTATTATTTATTTTAATTTAAATTATTTTTAATATTGAATTTAAGATCATTTTACAATTTAAATTTTGAAATTTGATATAAATGTTAAAAGTTATTTTAAATTTTAATCACAGTCTCAAAATCCAGGAAGCCCTTCTCAAAATGGAGGTACAAATCCTAGCAATGCCCCCCCCCCCCAATCCTCACAGAATATGAATTTAATGATGGAGCATGTTCAGGGCTTCTAAGCAGAGAAGCAATGCCCAGGTAAAGGACATGGCAATTCTCCAGCCTTGCTTTCCTTCACAAAGGTTCCATCTCTTCTCTGGAACCTGGGCTCCATTCTGGAACCCAACGGAGGCCCTGCTTCAGTTGTTGGTTCTTGGCTGCTGGAAGCCAGAGGCTGCTTTCTGTCAGGCTCCTTGTCCTGGACTCAGGTCCCCCTCCATTGGCCATGACTGGCTTCAAGGGCTTTGTCAAAGTGAGTGAGGGCTGAAGGGCAAAGGCCAAGCGGTGGGAGGACAGCCATGTTGTCCCTCGTCTTCCCTGGCTCTCCTTCATTGCCTCTCTCCTTTGCTTCCAGACCATGACAAAACCTGTTCGGCGGATGTTCCGATCCATATGGCCCCAAAATAAGAAGAACAAGAATCCAGAGTAAGGCCCTGCTTCCTTCTTTCCTGTCCTCTGTCTTTCTTTCCTTTTTTTCTTTCTTTCCCCCCTTCCTTCCTTCTGGGACATACTAAAACAAAATGACTGTACTGTAATTGCTATTGGCAAGTCCAGTCCAGTCCATAGCAAGTACTCTTCAATGATTCTCTATGGCCAAGCATGTTTTCCCTATGGGAAAATGTCTCCCAATGATTCCTTATTGGTGAGTATGCTTTCTCTATGGGCAAAATTTCCCCAGTGATTCTTTATGGGTAAGTATGGGCTCCATACAGACAGGCCAAAATAAAGCTGCTTCGGGTCACTTTGGAGGTACAGTGGTGCCTCGGGTTACGAAATTAATTCGTTCCGCGGCCGCTTTCGTAACCCGAAAAGCCTTCGTAAGCCGAAATGCCATAGGCGCTAATGGGGAAAAAGCCGCGGCTCTGCCGCGGCTCCATTTAAAATAGCTCCGGAGTTTTTTCGTAACCCGAAAAAACGTAACCCGAAACAATAATTCCCTATGGGATTTTTTCGTAGCCTGAAAATTCGTAACCTGGGTATTTCGTATCCCGAGGTACCACTGTATGCTGTTTAAATGATGCATGTGTCCTAAGGGTCTGGAAGCCATGCAAAAGCCACACTTCAGTCCTTTGGCGAGGAGTCGTAGTGTTGGCAATAAGTGACCCATATTTCAGACCCATAGAGGAATAGACAGTACAATGCTCTATACACACTGATTTTTGTGCTTCGCCTCAAGTGTTGATAATATAATAATAATAATCACCATCATCATCATCATCATCAATCCTTTTCCTGTCCCTCTCTCAGTCTTCCAGAAGTCAAGATCAGCTATCCTCAGTCGCTTGAAGAAGCACGGAGTTGTATGTCTTTAACGGTAATGAAAGATAGGCATCCCCTCCCCACCTTTTCTGTCCAGATTCATCATGGGTAACAAAAGGGTGAAACGGGGGGGGGGGGTCTCCCTTCTCCCCTTTTTTAGGGAACGTCTTTTAGGCTCAGGGCCACCCAAAGACCATCCCCTTGTGGCCCACGTTCTCTCCTTTCACTTCCCTCTGTTTATTTGTAGGAAACTGAGAGCGCCTGTCCTGCCGCAGAGGTTGATCTTGGGGCCAGTTCGGACAGGTAAGGTCTTCTCAGTTTAGGTCTTGGATGGGTACTAAATGACCAGCATATGAAGATGATGATGATGATGATAATAATAATAATAATAATAATAATCAGATTTATTTATATGCCGCCTAATCACTGGGAATCTGGGCGGCTTACAACAGAGGGGATAATAGACGGTTCCCTGTCCTCAAGCTTACAATCTAAAAGACAGGACACAAAAGGAGAAGGGAATGGTGAGGAGGGGAGAGGATCAGGTCCAGCATTCTTCTCTGCCTCTGAGGCCTGGACCAAGGCAGATGGACCGGAGGGAGGGCTCTCCTTCTTCAGGCTAGCCCTGATGGAGCTGGACCAGCCTATTCACTCCCTCACAGGTCGAAAGATGACTGTTAAGGAGGAAGGAGCCTCTTTCTTCAGGCTAGCCCTGAAGGATGAAAATGATGATGATGATGATGATGATGATGATGATGATGATGATGATGATGATGATGATGATATCACTTCCCTGTCTGTATTTCAGTTTGGAGGGGATCCCTGAAATGCAGGAGGCAGAGAGCGTTCCCTCTCTGATGGTAATGTAATACAGTCCATTCCCCTCTTTCTCCACTTTTTTTGAAGGACTGTCCAAACTCATTCTTTTTTTTCTCTTGATAGGAAAACGATGAAGAGGAGGAAGACACAGGGAAAGGAAAAGATGGGGAGAAGGTCAATAACTCTTTTGACTCACAGGTAAAAAAAGGGCAAAACTGGCAGGGGGAAAACTTTTACGATCAGGCCCACCCCAAGACCTTGTGGCCCTGTTTAAATACTTGAAGGGGTGTCATATCACTCCTTGACCTTCTCTTCTCCGGGTTAAACATCCCCAGCTCCCTGATTTGTTCCTCATTCATATGACATGGTTTCCAGATCCTTGACCATTTCAGTCACTCTCCTTTGGACACATGGGTCCAGTTTCTTCACATCCTTGAATTGTTTTGCCCAGAACTGGACACAGCATTATTCCAGGAGAGGCCTGACCAAAGATTAGATTGCCAGTATTACTTCCCTTGATCTAGAGACTATACTCCTATTGATGCAACCTAAAATAGCATTGGCCTTTTTAAGCTGCCGCATTGCACTGTTGACTCATGTTCAACTTATGCTCTACTAGGACTCCCAGATCCCTTTCACATGTATAAAGTCTCCTTAAGACCGGTGTCTCCCATAATCCTGTATCTATGCATTTCGTTTTTCCACCCTAAAGAACTCTGAAGCGCTCTTTCAGCTCATGGGTAATCAAAGGGTCCCCCCTTGTAGCCCATGTTCTCCCTCTCACTTCTCTTCCCCTCCGTTATTTATAGGATCCAGATGGTGGTCCCTGTACGTTTCCAGATGGTGGGCCCAGGTAAGTTTCTCTCTCCAAACAGCCAAATGACCGGGACATGAAGATGTTTCTATAAGAGGCCTTTCCCTGGCATCGTCCTGTTTTGTTTCATGGCCTTTTCCTGCTCCGTTTCAGAGTCCAAGAAGTTCAGGAGAGTACTTCTGATGAGAAGTGCAGTGATCAGGAGTTTGACTTGAGCGAATTTAATTCTTCCCCGGTAAGGAAGGAAGGAGACTCTTAAAGAAATATTGGTTTATTTTAATGTCTACAATCCCGCTTTGGGATTTTCGGAAACTGTTTGTTTTTATACTTCATCCAAGTCCTCTGCAGTGACTTTCTAATATAATGGTCTAGGAATGCTTTTCTGATACCAAAGATAAGCGTGGAAACTTTCAAGAGACAATAGTTCCCCCCCCCCTTTTTAAAGTTATCCAACCCAAAATCCACATTAAAGACCAGGCCCGATAGGAAGGAAGGCTTGTCACATAGGGCCTCCTTTTCCCTGCTCTCTTTTCCCCTTCTGACAGACAAAGGAAGCCTTACACCGGCTGTGTAAGAAGTACTCCAATTTGTCCCAAGAAGAGAAGTGGGACATGGCAGACGCCATCGCAAGAAATCATGTGAACCTGATGGTGGACCATTACCTGGAATCAAAAGAAACGTAGGCCGATTCCTCCTCCCGGGATGCACCCCATTTTCCCTCCCGGGGGCTGGGGGCCCAGCAGGGATGCCATTGGCTCTCCTTCCCTTTCTCTAGGGCCTGTGATGAGCTGATGTGTGCTGTCCTCTCTGAAGGCCAATGCAACCACCACATCTGCCTGACTCACTTCTTCATGAAAATGATTGAAAGTCAGATGCTGTACGGTGAAGAGCCACCTTTGGCCAAGGTCAGGTGCTGACCCTTGCATGGCTCATCCGCAAAGTAGGAAATACAGGGTAGTTTCCCTCCCTCCTTCCAGGTTGTTTACCAGAAAACCTGCTTCTCTCTTCAGGTGAAGGCGCTCAGAGGGATCAGGGCCATTGTAGCGGACCTCAGCGACACCCAGACCCTGAAGAACAAGCTGTTGTTCCACTTCGTGACCCTGGCCAATTTCTTGGTCAGTCAGTGCCAAACCAAGGAGCAGGGGACCAGAGAGAAGCTCAAAACATACCTGGTTCCAGGGTAAATTGGCTGAAAGGCAGGGCTGGGAAAGGATTGGCCAGTGGGGCTAGGTGCAATCCTGAACCAACCATCTTTTCTGTCCCCTGCAGGGAAGCAATTGACATCTTTGCAATCCTGCTCCAGAGGCTAGACCTGGTGCACAACATGAAATCCTACCTTTTCCCCAAATGAGCGCCCTGCCTTCCCTCGCAGTGAGTCTGGTTTCCCTCCCTCTCCCTCTCTCTTTGGGGAATGGTTTTCCCTTCAAAGGGAAGACGCACAAACCAAAAGTATCTCTCCCTCCATCCCTCCTCCTCCCCACAGGACCGAAAGACCGTCCCACCAGTGCCATGGCTCTACCCCAAGGGACATCCATCTCCGGCCGAGAAGTTCCCAGAAGACTCCCCTCCGGACTCCTTGCTGCCCCTGGGCAAAGGGAAGGATGGCATGGCCTTCCCACGCTGCCGCCACTCGGATGCTGGGTGCAGATATTTCCCCATTGGGGCGGGATAATCCCAGTTCCCCCAGGGTGAAAATGTCCCATCCACGTCGAGCCACCTGCCCCAGGTTCCAGTGACGGTGAGCGCTAGCAGCCAAAGCCCCCTCTGGATGGAGCTCTGGGACTTCAACTATCAGAGTCTAGCCAGGTTCAAATCCCTGCTCTGCCAAGGAAGGAAGCCAGAGGGAGGGAGGGAGGAAGAGAGGACTACATCTTCCAGCAGCCCCCCGCCCACCATCTCCTTCCTGCCACTGCTGGTCAGTCAGACGGGCTCCCGAAACGCCTGCTTCCTCCCCTTCCCCCTCTTTCTCTCCCCTCCTTCCTCCCGCCCCCTCCTTCC
>NW_024803630.1:330-7197 GCF_019175285.1 Sceloporus undulatus | reverse complement strand
ACAGGCTCCTGCAGCAGGGGCGGGCTGTCCAGCCATTGGCCAGCCAGACTGAAGGGCAGGAGTCCCTGCTCAGCCCTGCCTGCAGCCATGGAAGAACTCGAGGGCAGCCCAGGGAGAAAAAGGGAAGCGCTGGAGGGCTGCAAAGGCTGCAGCAGGAGCGGCTGCAAGAGTGGCCATGTTGGGGTCAGACTGGCAGTCGGCAGCAATAGCTGCAGAGCGGCGGCTGCTGCTGCTGCTGTTGCTGCTGCTGCTGCTGAGGCAGGGACCAACTCAACCCGGGGCAAACCTGGGGGAGGGGCAAAAACGGGGCAGGACCGTGCCAGGGGGCCAAAAAAAGGGAAAGTCCCACCCCCAGGCGGGTTATGGCATCCCTAGCAACAAATTTTAAGGAACTCCAGTGATAATAAGCACACAGGGCCCCAGTCCAACTTTCCCCAAACAAACAAAGGCCTCCCCTACCCAAGAGTTACTTCACTCTCTGGTGGAGGGTTGTTCTCCCGGCCTAGGGCATTCTTCCCCTTTCTCGCCCACCTCGGTGTCAGCTTTCTCTATTAGTTTCGGAACGGGGCCATGCTCCCAGCAATGCCTTTTCTCATCCCACCAGGTGCCCTCCAGGTTATCTGGGTTACCTCAAGCAGGATACGGGTACCAGGAGTACTTCTTCACCCCCAAGTCCCCATCCCACGTGAGGTCTCTCAAAAGCATAGCCCTTCGGGGTCCTGCTGTTAATCACCCTCATCCATGCTGCAAAGGGGTGGGCCAGCCATCCCTCTCTGGGCTCTGAGTCACCTGCACTGTCCCTCTCATGTCCACGGTCCACCTCTGTGTTTTCCCGTCTTCCGCCCGTTTTCTCTCAGCCACCTGGCATGTAGCCGGGGTGGGGGGTTCTTGGGTCCGGACCCCCCTTCCATTAGAACAATGAATGGTGTGTGGCTGCTGCGCGCCACACCCAAGCCCATTATAATGGTGGCCACTTAGTCTGGACCCCCCCTTCCTAAAATCATAGTTTACGTCCCTGGGGAGGGGTCCAGGACTAAAGTGCCCACTCAGGCCCCACACCATTCATTTTCTATGGAAGGGGGGGGGTCCGATCCAAGAACCCCTCCCTTGGCTACGTCCCTGCCCCCCTTCCTAAAAATCCTAGCTACGGTCCCTGCAGCCACCTCTCCCTTCGCCTTCTAACCTCACGCCCACCTCCTCGGGACCCACCCCTCTCTACTCTCTCTGAGGTCTTCCCCAGCTGTTCCCATCGGTGTCTTTGGTCTCAGCTCTTCCACGCCCTCCTTTCTCCTTTTCCCTGCTCCTTCCTCAACTATTTCCGCAACTCTCCTCTCGTCCCCACTGGTTACAGCAGGTACCAAGCAAACCAGAAAGATAGATTCATGCAATAAAAAACCCGTAAAAAAATACCTTAGTCCACCACCCATCCTCCAAACCATCCCCCCCTCCCTTAAAAGACAATTAAAATATTCAATTCACACACAACAACACAATACATTATAAAAAATTTCAGCTGGAGTGACCATATAAGAAAGGGGGACAGGAAGATGGTTTCACCTGTGCTCCACCTTCTCATGGTGCAGTGGTTCCCAACCTGTGGGTCCGGACCCCTTTTGGGGTTGAAGGACCCTTTCCTGGGGTCACCTAAGACCATTGGAAAAACCTATTTAATTTACAGGTTTATTGAGTAGCAACGAAAATAATTTCAGGTTTCTGGGTCACCACAACAGAGGGACTGTTATTAAGGTTCACGGCATTAGAAAGGTTGGGAACCACTGCTCGGTGCGTTTCCCAGTTCTTCCACCTGCCCCAGTCATTCTCTTTTGACCACCCCTTTCTATGAACAGGCACCACAGTTTCTTGTAGAATGATGCAAACCAGTTCCTTAATACACAAGCAAAGAAAGACTCATGGGAGTTGGAGTTGGCTAGAGATCAAGGCTGGGAAAACTTGATCGTGAGCAAGGATGTGAAGAAGGGAAAGTAATAGTTAGGTTAATTGTATTTTGTTGAGCATTAATAATAAAATCATAATAATAATACTAATAATAATACATTTATTTTCTATACCGGCTATCAGCGATCACAGCGGTGTACATCAGAGTCAGACAAATTCAAAACACAGCATGACAATAATCCAAAGTTAACAATTAAGACCAGTAAAACGAACAACACCTATACAAGTGTGCTGTGTAGAATGGAATACACAAAAAACATTGCCAAGGGAAGGAGCTGACTACAAGGCTCATGGGGGGGGGGGGGGGAAGCCCTGGCGGAACAAACAGTCTTCAAGTTCTTCTTGAAAGTCATTGAGGGAAGTGGACGTCCGGCACGCTCATTGGGGAGGTGATTTCCCAGACCATTTAGGGGTTTAAGGTGATAACCAAACACCTTGTATTCGGCCCAGAAGCGACTAGGCAGCCCAATGACGATCTTTAAAAAACTGGCGTTATATGGCTGGCCCTGGGACATCCAGTAACCAGCCTAGCAGCCATATCTCTGCACTAATTGAAGCTTCCGGGTTTGGTGCCAGGATTGCCCAGTAAGCACATTACAGAAATCTAATCGAGGGTTACCAGAAGCATGTCCAACGGTTTCAAGGTCCCCCCGGCCACGGAAGGGTCGCCGTTGGCGTAATCATCCGTAGCTGATAACAAGTGATCCTGACTGTCGCATCCCACTGAAGTTGTAAGTTGAAAGCGGACGAGTCCCCGAAGCACCCCCAAACTGCGAACTGCGTCCTTTCACAGGAGTTTGACCCCCATTAGGACTGTGGAACAATTTCCTTAACCTGGGCCAGGAGAGCCAATCACCAGTACCTCCATTTTCTCTGGATCAAACTGAGTTCTTCGTTTTCCCTCATCCAGCCCATTACTGCTCCAATCAAGCCTTAAGAGGAGTTACTAATCAGTCGGAGACACAGAGAAGGGATATTTGGGTGTCATCAGCGACTGATAACACCGCGCCCCGGTCTCTGGATGATCTCTCCCAGCAGCTTAATTTAATGTTAAATTAGCATAGGGGCCCTCTTATCGGAGCGGACAGTCCCCCAGCTCCACCATCTGGAATCTGCTGAGATGTAGGAACGAGCCACTGAAAAAGCAGTGCCCCCCGATACCCAACTCCCCCAGGCGCTCCAGAAGGATACCCTGTTCGATTGGTATCGAGGCCGCAGAGCTGTCCACGCGCACTAAACAGGGGCCCTTACCACATGAGGGTTTTGAGCATCGTTTGCATTGCCGATTTGTATTCACGTCATATCGCATCTTTCATCCACACTCGCGCTCTCTGATACACTTTGCCGATTCGTATTCGCGTCATATCGTATTGTTCATCCACACTGGCAGCCTTCCGGATCGAGGTCTTGCGCTCGGCCAATGCGTTATTCACGCAAACAGCGAGGCCAGGCCGATTGGATCACCCACACCAGCCCATATACAATGTGTGTTCGCTGATGTGCCTCGGCACCCTTGCGCATCTCTGGGGGCTCTGGAACGGGGGCAACATTTTTAACTTTCGGGGCTGAAGAATAAGGTCACTGTTTAGCGCTGTATATCATGAGATTTGCTGCTTTAGCCACTTATGAAAGGGTATGCACCATCTGTATATGTGGTGTGTGTGTATGTATATCTCTATTGCACACACCTAAATACCTAACATACATACTATATATATTACACATAGTGGTACAGCCAAAAGTGTGGATGCCTTTTTTATGTGTACACACACATTTGTTGAATGAGAGTTTATATTATATATGTTTGTGTGTGTGTGTGTGTTTGTGTGTGTGGTTTTTTAGATTGTAAGCTGAGGGCAGGGAACCGTCAAATTCGAAAGATTGTAATTTACAGCGCTGTGTAAATTTACAGCGCTTTTTCTAATAAAGGTTAATTATATATAATATTACACACCCCCCACACACAACACAACACACACACCACCACTTCTAGTATTACTGCAAAAGTGTGAAGCAGTATTTATATGGTACCTACACAGCTGGTGTGTGTGCCTTTGTGTATATACCCCACATCATATACCATATGCACACTCCACACATACCACACACACACCACAACACACAACACACACACAACACAAAAACTGTGGAGCCGCCGAAGTGTAATGCTGCATGTATATTGGCTTGCACCCACATCGTTGTGTGTGGTGTATATTAATACTAATAAAATAAATAATAATACTAATCATTATAATATTTTTTTCTTTATACCGCCCTTCTAAAAAACCAAGGCGGTGTACCGATTACATAAAATACCTGGTATCATATACCCACTGTACATCTACAAACCAACATATACCATCTCGCTAAAAATACATTCCATTAAAAATCTAGGCCAGCTTGCCACTGTCTGACGTTGGGGGGGGGGGGGGAGAAAGGTATAAAGCCGCAGCGGTCCGCAGGCTATTCAATACGGATCCAGCGATCCTCTAATTTTGCGGACTCGGAAAAACAGAGGCAGCGGCTGCCTTCAGTCGGAAGCCTCACAGGTGTGCAACTCACTGCTATTCACGAAAATACGCATCGGCCAATGCGAACTGATGCTCAAAAGCCCCCGTGTGTAAGGTCCAGGGGGGACACGCTCCCCTGTCCATCCCAGACGGAGATATCAACTAAGGCGGGGACCATCGCAGTCTCAACTTCATAGCCCCACCTGGAGCCGTTTGAACTGGGTCCAGATATCCGTCTCATCCACGATCTCTTGACAGCTGAAAGGAACTGCCCTTCGGTTCACCTCCCTAAAAATGGCAGCAGCGAGACGGCCAATATTGTTCCGCATTAGGGGGTCAGGGGAGTGCCTTTTTCAACAAAAGGTTTAACATCTGGCCCTTTCAAAGTTGAGTGGCAAAACTGCCCATTCCCTGAAGGAGTATTGATAATACGGTGACAATATTAGTTCAAAACCGTTCCCGCTTGAGCTGTCAGCCATGAAAGGACAGGGATCGAGAGGCAAGTCGTCTTCCTAACACTTCGAAGAATCTTGTCCACATCCTCATACAGACAGACTCACACGTGATCCCGTTAACCAAGTCCAGGAGGCTCTGGACACCTTTACTCTAGATTCTGAACTAATAATGAGTCGAGATCACCCCTTATCCGCGAGATTTATCTGCGAGAACGTGTTAAAACTCGTCACAGCCGGTTTCGATGGTTCAAAAATAGGGATTCAGGGGAGGAGGGAGTGAGTTAAGCTCCCTCCTTACCTGAACAGTCGCCGGATGCGGACTCCGCGGCTGAAATATGCGCAGAAGAGGAACGAGTTCTTCGCTGGATTATCGCCACTCCGTAATCCTTCAAAAGAGAGTCAGGAGTGTCTTGCGGCTAAGGCCTGATGTCTCCGCCATTTGCACTCTAGTAGTCGCAAAAACCCGCTTCAAGGCCCGAAGATCTTCCTTATACCAGGCCCGTTTTTTGGAAGCAGGTCTGAGAGGATACTTTGGGAGCGATACTGTTCTCTATCCCTGTAAGAGATCACTATCCCAGTGTTCGTCAGGGCTCACAGAATCCGCCATCCGTTCCAACCATAACCCCCTCTAGGGCTTCTTGGAACCTTTGGGTTCCATTCAGCCTTCAAGGGTGGACCCTCCAATAGGTCCGCCACCCCCGGGAGGGCTGCGGGTAGAAGCCTTGCTCTTCGCCTCGCCCAGGACATTGCCTGTCCATGAAAAAAACAACAAGGGAGAGCACATTAGCACTTGCCCACTTGCGTTCCATATCCGACAGAAGCGAACATCAAAGTGTATTACCGCCGAATGGTAGTCCGAGACTAATTGGACAGGCCCATGCTGTCCTGGTAGCCCTGACCCTCCGAGCTGCACCAGTTGGACACGACTGGTTCTCGAAAGGGCGGGGGTGTGTGGGGCGGGGTGGCCGGGGCGCCCGGTGGGGGGATTGAGCTTATTTGTTTTTTTGTCTTTTTTATTTTTCTTTTTTTTTGTTTTTTTTATTTTTTTTTTTTGTTTTTTTTTTTGTTGAGGGCCCCAGGGTGACTATTAAGTTCTAGGGGGACTCCAACACCAGTTCCGCGACCCGCTGGTGAGCTCGGTCCCGGCGTCTGTTAGCACCAGGGCTGGCCGGTAGCCCAGCACAATCCCAACCTGTCCCTGTCCTTCCGGGTCAGGTCAATACCCTCGCTGACTCTGTCTGATGTAAATGGTTTCCTGGTCACGGCAAGGGTGTTCTTAGGATCAAGGCACCCCCCCCACCTACCCTGCATGGTCTTACCTGCGTACCCAGCTGGGCGGGCCCTGAGCCCACACCGCTTCGCTTTCGGCCCAAGCCAGGTCCGTATGCATGCCAGGTCCCAACACTTTTCACGCACCCACCTGACACACAAGCTAGGGGTCTGTCTTTACAGACCTACATTATTCTTATTGTTTGTTTTTTCGGCCCTATGCTGTAAACCGCCTGATCCATGGAATGCGGTATTAAATTAAACAAATTTCTTTAATTATTATTATTCTTATTTTTTATACAGACAGGCCAAAATAAAGCTGCTTCGGGTCACTTTGGAGGTATGGTTGTTTCACTATTTTTGCTTTGTCCCTAAAGCGTCTGGAAGCTGCAAAACGGTCTCGACTCTAGGATGCACGTCTCATTTAAACAGCATACTCCAACGTGCTCCACCCCGCTTTATTTTTGCTGTCTGTATCAGGCCAAAGCTGACTTTACGATGGTTTTACCTCCAAAGGCATTATAAAAGACATTTGAAATGAAAAAAAACCCTATAACTCACAGAACGGTGAGGGGATGAAACGCAGTCTAGACTCATATCCCGTCCTGCGTGCTGAACCCCCACCCCGCATAATATATTTTAAGACCAGAGAAAACACCTTAGAGTCACAAATTATG
>NW_024803630.1:0-305 GCF_019175285.1 Sceloporus undulatus | reverse complement strand
ACAGGCTCCTGCAGCAGGGGCGGGCTGTCCAGCCATTGGCCAGCCAGACTGAAGGGCAGGAGTCCCTGCTCAGCCCTGCCTGCAGCCATGGAAGAACTCGAGGGCAGCCCAGGGAGAAAAAGGGAAGCGCTGGAGGGCTGCAAAGGCTGCAGCAGGAGCGGCTGCAAGAGTGGCCATGTTGGGGTCAGACTGGCAGTCGGCAGCAATAGCTGCAGAGCGGCGGCTGCTGCTGCTGCTGTTGCTGCTGCTGCTGCTGAGGCAGGGACCAACTCAACCCGGGGCAAACCTGGGGGAGGGGCAAAAAC
>NW_024803629.1:0-7205 GCF_019175285.1 Sceloporus undulatus | reverse complement strand
AATAAGGATTACAGACTAAAACAAACTACTTATTTTTTTAAAGGAAAACCATTATTAGGAGGGTAAAAACAAGACTTGGGTGCTTCTACCCTTTTAAAACCAACTCAGGCTGTATCTGCACTGCAGAAATAATCCAGTTCTAAAGTGTATTAACTCTCCTGGTTCCATCCTGTGGAATCGTGGGATTTGTAGTTTGTTGTGGCATGAGAGCTCTCTGGCAGAGAAGGCAAAGTGTTCAATGGTAAAATCCCAGGATTCCATAGCACTGAGTGCTTAAAGTGGTGTCAGAGTGCCTTACTTCTATAGTGCAGATGCAGCCTTCTTGGGGAAGGGGCTGATGATGGCGGAAAGCACTGGGGAACTCTGGAGGTTTAAGCAGATTATTTATTTATTTATTTATTTATTTATTTGTGATGCACTCAATTCACATCTATCTACAGGGACATAACCAGGGCCCTCTCCAATTCCCCCTAATCCCCCACCACTCTAAAAAGGCATGGAGTATCTGTTGTTTAGGGGAGCTGCAGTGAATCTGTGCTAGGTTCAGGGGGCTTTGTTTGGTGCAGAGGGAGGAAGGGGATGCCCACCTCTGCATTGGCCCAAAGGAGGCATATGTCACCTGCATATCTCACCAACAGCATGCTGTTCTCTGTGTCTTTGAGTGATTCAGGGTTTCTTGACAAATCAAGCCTAACCCTAGTCTCTTTTCTCAGGAACTTCATCTCGGTCTCCTTGTACACGGCTTTGGGGCCTCTGTTGCTGGAAGTGACCAAGTGCAGGACCACTAGGACCCCTGCCCACCTGATGGCCAACACAGAGGCCAAGCGGAAGGAGTTGGGCTCCAACAGAAAGAGGCTGATGAGGCACAACAGGTCTTTGGTGAGTCACTATCCTAATAGCTTCATCTGTGTCACTGCGGGGCCAATTTTTGAAAGGAAGGAAATCAAATACTGTTGGAGTTTGGCAGAGACAGTCCTGGTTAATCCTCTGTCACCTTACTTTTTCAGAGGCTTTTGAATTGTTCTGGTTTCTCTCTCTTCCTTCCACTTTCCCCTTTTTTTAGCTCATTTCAGTTTCTGCATAAGGAGTGCCAAGGAGTTTGCACCCCATCAACTCAAAAGTGGGGAGAGGAGAAGAAAGAAGGGGGCAGGGACTTGCCCTTGCTAGAAGTCTGAAACAAAAGCAAATTGCCGTGCCCTTCCCTGCTTGTGTGATCTTCCTCATAAACAACTTTGGCCATTTTCACCTCTTTCTGGTGTTGCTTGTCCACATTTGTCTTGTTTTTCCCAGCTGTGAAATGTTGGGAGATATGGGAGAATGTCTCTAGATCTAAATTGGGGGTGGCCCCATGGCCCTCAAGCCCACAGTGCTCCCCAGAACTGCTTTTTAAAAATGACATTTGCCTCTGAAATTTGGCAAGAAATGGCTAAATGCACCATAATTCTTTTGTGGCTAAATGTACTGTATGTGTTGGGATAGTCAGTATCCTAATCCATCAGCTATATCCCAGCTAGGGCATAAACTATATTGTGTATTATATTGTATATTATATTGAAAAGATGCGAGACAAACTGGGTCTCAAAGGCAGTAGCTTTTTTCTTGCTGAAAGAATTTAAAGTTTATTTCCTAAACTGAAATCTAAAGTGATCAAATAATATTTGGACTCACCATGCGATTTCCTCCCCTTTTATTAGTCACTCTCTGGATGAGGGCTATTTTCTGTTGCAGGTGACCTTTGCAGATGTGGCAGTATATTTCACCGAGGACGAATGGAAACTGTTGACAAAGAAACAGAGACTTATGTACAGTTATGTGATGATGGAGAATTATCAGAATGTGGCCTCTGTGGGTAAGGAACCGGAATCCACTAGCATTATAGAATCATACAGTTGGAATAGACAACAAAGGTCATCCAGTTCAACCCCCTTCTGCCATGCAGGAATACCCATTCCAAGCACCATCCAGCCTCTGTTTAAAGACTTCCAAACTCTAAGGGAGTATATTCCATTGTCAAAGAGCTCTTACTGTCCCAAAGTTCCTCCTAATGTTTAAATGGAACCTCTTTCTCTCTGGCTTGCATCCATTGTGGTGTCTCTTTTTCTCTGTAGCAGCAAAAAGCAAGCTTGCTCCGTCCTCAGTATAACTGTTTCCAATATTTAAACATGGATATCATATCCGCTGTTAATTTTCTTATCTCCAGGGTAAACATACCCAGCTCTCTAATCCGCTGCTCATAGGGCTTGATGGTTTCCAGATCCTTCACCATTTTGGTTGCCCTCCTCTGGACATGTTCCAACTTGTCAACATCCTTTTTGAATTGTGGAGCCCAGAACTGGACACAGGATTATTCCAAGTGAGGTCTGACCAAAGCTGAATAGAATGGCACTATTACTTCCCTTGATCTAGAAACTATACTCATATTGATGCAGCCTAGAATGATATGGGCCTTTTTAGCTACCGCATCACACTGTTGGCCCATGTTCAACTTGTGGTCTACTGATAGTCCTAGATCCCTTTCAAGTGTAGTTTAATTGTGATAGCAACATCCTGTAGAATATTTGAATTTGAAGTTTAGTGAAGCACTATTGCTCTCCACTTTATAAGGAATCTAAATACCTCATTGTAAACTGCCAATTGTCCGAAGCAGGTTCTGTGGCTCATCCAGAATGGTATTGGGGTTTAGGGGGGATTATTAGTAGTTTAAATGCTAGTAGTATTAAGTAGTTGGCAAGGATAGTGGGGCCTAGAATGGCTTGGGGAAAGGAAGAATGGCTTGGGGAAAGGAAGAAGTTGTGGAGGCTCTTAACTGAATGGTTTGTGAGTTTTGGGTGGAAGACATTCTACAGGAGGGAGAGTCGTATGTGAACGGTGGAAGAAGAAGACAAGAGGTACCTTGGCAGCCTGGCTGTTTAGGGGCTGAAGGGGGAGGAAAAGGGAGGAGTGTGAAAGTAGTTAACGACGGAGGGAAAAGGTTTAGACGCTTCAGAGACTGCTTAAGACGTGTTAATGGATGCTTCTACCTGAGTTTCTCACTAAAGCCTTTGGTGCAAGCAAAGAACTTTTTAATTCTGAAACTTAGTTCCGCCCCCAGATATCACACCAATTCTAAGATTTGGTGGGAAGACAGCATGGAGATTAATGCATTTCTCACCAGAATGGTACTCGGCACATATCTGAGTATGTTTCCTACCAGTTTGGCCCTCTTCCAGCCTTTTGAGGCTCTGGAGAGGCTTTTTGTGGAAAAAACCTCCCTTGGCCCTGCAACGGCTCAGAGAAGGCCCAGCAGTGTCAAAATGGCCTACACTTCCCCAAACGGATGCAATGGGATACTGAGGGGCAAAACATTATTCCTATTTTAAGGCATTACAGTGTGCGGTTGCCCCTGAGATCCCCTGGGGGCCTATGTGACCTCCCCATCCCCAACAGTAGCCCATCCCTGTCTTATAGATGTCCAAGTAGACCACAAGTTGAACATGAGTCAACAGTGCAATGCAGCAGCTAACAAGGGTAATGCTATTTTAGGCTGCATCAATAGAAGTATAGTGTCTTGATCAAGAGAAGTAATACTGTTATTCTACAGTATTGGGAATGGGCACCCACGTCCTCCTCCTCTTTGGCACCAAAAAAGGAAAAAGAAAATGGCCCTTACCTTTCCCCTCCGGCTACAGCCTGGCCCACTGGGGACCAAACAGAGGAGGAGCTCCTCTGGTGGCTGGCTGGAGAATGGGGGCAGACTGGGCTGAAACAGATCAGCCCCCTGCCAGCACTCACAGGCTCCGGCCTGTAGAAGGGGCGGGCTGTTCAGCCCCAGCCTCAGAGGAGGAACCCCTCCTCATTAGCCCTACGCGCAGCCCTGCAAGGGCTCGCGCAGGGCCAGTGAAAGCGCCTGCAGACCAGCAAAGGCCACATCGGTGGGGGCAGCTGCAGTGGCGGCTGCGCAAGAGGCCCCGTGCGTCACAACTTGGCCGCAGCAAGAGTGGCCACCATAGCCGCCTGCAGTGGCACTTGACCTTGGGCAAACCCGGGCCAGTTAGCAAACCGGGACGAAATGACACCGCCCAATTGAAAATTGGAAATTTCATACCCCCAGGCAGGATATGGCAACCCTATTTGGACTGCATGGCCCTTGTAGTCTCTTCCAACTGTATGATTCTAAGATTCTAGGCCTCTGGGAGCCAGGAGGGGAAGGCAGGAGCCTAGCTCTCTGTGGACAGGAAGAGCCAGGTGAGGGGCATTGGAGATTGGGAGGCAGCCACCAACCTGACAGATTTTAATAATAATAATAATAATAATAATAATAATAATAATAATAATAATAATAGTATTTCCCAATGGATCAAGCTGGTTTTACAACCATAAAATAGCCACAAAGTAACAATAGCATCCAATTTACACACAGTAAAACAAGAAGACGCCAAAAACTCAATTCGGGACAAATAAAAACATTGTTTAAAATGCACAATTGCAATCAGAAGAGAGATTTTTCCTTCATTTCTTTACAAAAGGTCGGGTGGGTAAGCCTGCCAGAAGAGATTCATCTTAAGTGCTTTCTTGAAAGCATCCAAGGTGGTGATAAGACGGATCTCCTCCTGCAAGTTGTTCCATAACTTGGAGGCCATGTCTGTGTATGCTCTGTGGGAAGTTGTTCTTAGCCTGACCTTTGGGTAATCTAATAGATTCTTCCCAGATGTTCTGAGAGTGCGGGGTGGATTGTGTAGGGAGAGGCATTCCCTCAAGTAGCTCGGACCCAAGCCATGTAGGGCTTTAAAGGTAATAACCAACACTTTGTATTGCGCCCGGAAGCTAATTGGCAGCCAATGTAGAGATTTTAGAACTGGTGTTACATGGTCTGACCTAGATGTTCCAGTGACCAATTTGGTGCCACATTTTGAACTAAGTGAAGCTTCCGAACTTGGTACAAAGGTAGCCCCATGTAGAGCACTGAAGTTAAGAACTGAACTTGAAATCAGGCCCTTGGTTTCATACATATTAAGGGTCCCATTTAGCAGTTATAAGCAATGTCTATGAAGAGAGGAAAGGGTAACACAAAAATTTCTTTTTCTCTCATGTTTCTTTTTCAACCTGAGCTTTCTTAGCTCTGTGGTTGATTCCAGAGGCCCTTTGTCACTTGAAATGCTGGAGTCTGGGGAGGACACCCATAAGTGCTATGCTTTTAGGGAAATTTCATACTTAGCTCAAAGGAGAGATTGGATTGAGGCAACAGGGACTTCAGGATTCATCCCAACTATACCTGGCCTGAAAGCACACAGAACGCCACACAGCATGAAGCATCCTCTGCAGTTAGCTTGCATCATGCCATGTGCTCTGACTCAACACTCTATGGCAGTCTCACAGGAAATGATGCCACTTTTCAATTAAAATAGTTTTACATATATTTAATGGAATATTTTTCAACAGCCTGACTATCTGCTTCTATTGATTTCCTCATGGCAGTTCTCCTTCAATATCTTCTTTGGTAGTTCCTATGAGTAAGGATACAATCATTATATGGATTTCGTGGCATCCAGAACAGGGTCATGCTCAGGTCTTTCACACCAATTTTATTAATTTAATCTCAAATAGGGAGGGGTGAATGTGAGGCTAAATCTTGGGGTAACACTTTCCTGTCTTAACACTGTGATTCAGTCTTGTCTGTCATTGTCCTCTTTTACAGAAGAACTTGTGAGTCATGAGAGAGTCCACAGAAGAAAGAAGTCACATAAATGCCAGCATTGTGGGGGAAAATATGCTTACAAGTCAGTCCTGGTCAGGCATCGGAGAGTCCACACTGGAGAGAAGCCATACAAATGCCAGCATTGTGGGAAATGTTTCTCTCAGAAGTCAGACCTAGTGAGACATTAGAGAGTCCACACAGGAGAGAAGCCATACAAATGCCAGCATTGTAGGAAATGTTTTTCTCGGAAGTCAGTCCTAGTGATGCATCAGAGAGTCCACACACGAGAGAAGCCATACAAATGCCAGCATTGTAGGAAATGTTTTTCTTCAAAGGCACATCTAGTGAGACATCAGAGAGTCCACACAGGAAAGAAGCCATACAAATGCCAGCATTGTGGGAAATGTTTTTCTCAGAAGTCAGTCCTAGTGACACATCAGAGAGTCCACACAGGAGAGAGGCCATACAAATGCCAGCATTGTAGGAAATGTTTTTCTTCAAAGGCAAATCTAGTGAAACATCTGAGAATCCACACAGGAGAGAAGCCACACAAATCCTAGAAATGAACTAACATTATTTTTGTCAAGAAGGAGTACAAAGAATATATTTTTTAATCCTGTGGTGATAAGAAAAGGACGTTGTGATTTTGTGTGTTGGGTTTGTGTGTCCATATGTCTGTTTATGTTTTTCAGATATATTTTGTTAAGTTGAGGTTTTAATTGCTATTAGTATAGATTATTACTTTAGTTTATAAATTTGAATGGGGATTATGGGTGGTGGAATAGATTAGCTAGATGGAATGGTGGGATTGGTTGCAGCTGGTTAGAATAGTTTTGGGAATGATAGTTTTGCAATGTGTGGGATGTTGGCTGAAGAAAGTTGGGGTCAGGTATTAACAGAAAGCGTTAGTTTCTGGGAAGTGCAAAGGAGGCCTTGTTACCTGTGGGGCACAGACTGTGGGAATTGGAGGTGGGGGTAGGTTTGGAAGAGGGTGATATTTTAGGTTTTGGGGTTTTAATGTATTGTTTGGATTGGAGTGGGCAGTTCTGGCTTAAACGCTGAATTTATATGTGTTCTCAATAAAGTTCTTTGCTGTTTCAACACATTGGACTCTTTGATGCACAGAAGATCTGAATTTACCCAAACTGACCCTTTCTTCTCTCCTCAGTCCTCAGCTAAATAACCAGCCATAAAAACAGAGGCAAACACACACACACACACATACACACTCAGAGAGACAGAGCTATATGTACAAAGCAGAGCCTTCCCAGTCTTTCCCTCCTGAGTCCAGCTCCGCAGCTTGGGCTCCATTCCAGAAGGAAGGAAAAAAGGCCGTAGTCCTTCCCTCCTTCCAAAGGCTGACAGTGGAATAAGCAGCAGCAGCAAGAGCCTTGCAATCCCTGCACATGCTCAGGAAGGGACTTTGGAGCATCTGCGCATGTACACTCAGCCCCTGAAGCTGCTGCCCTCACAGCCTGCTCTGATGGAGGGAAGTGGGGAGAGCCCTCGTTCATTTGGCGGAATGTCTGGG
>NW_024803628.1:6935-7208 GCF_019175285.1 Sceloporus undulatus | reverse complement strand
GAAGTTCTGGGAGTGGGAAAGGACTCCCAATTTCTGTCACGTGAGTCTCCCTTTTCCCGCATTGCATGCTGGGAGTTGAAGTTCTGAGAGTGGGATAGGACTCCCATTTTCTGTCACGTGAGACTTGCTTTTCCCGCATTGCATGCTGGGAGTTGATGTTTTGGGAGTGGGAAAGGACTCCCAATTTCTTTCACGTGAGGCTCGCTTTTCCCTCGGTGCATGCTGGGAGTTCAAGTTCTGGGAGTGGGAAAGGACTCCCATTTTCTGTCACGT
>NW_024803628.1:0-6910 GCF_019175285.1 Sceloporus undulatus | reverse complement strand
GCAAAATCGAGCCTCACTGGACAGAAAAGTGCGTGGGAAAGACTCCCATTTGCTGTCACGTGAGACTCGCTTTCTCTCGCATTGCTTCTGGGAATTGAAGTTCTGGGAGTGGGAAAGGACTCCATTTTCTGTCACTGAGTCTGCGCTTTTCCCGCATTGCCATGCTGGGAGTTGAAGTTCTGGGAGTGGGAAAGGACCCCATTTTCTGTCACGTGAGTCGGTTTTTTTCCCCATTGCATGCTGGGAGTTGAAGTTCTGGGAGTGGGAATGGACTCCCATTTTCTGTCACGTGAGGCTCGCTCTTCCCGCATTGCATTCTTGGAGTTGAAGTTCTGGGAGTTGAAAAAGGCTCCCTTTCTGTCACGTGAGGCTCGCTTTTCCCGCATTGCATGCTGGGAGTTGAAGTTCTGGAGGCCTGAGGGCGGTTGACGGGGTTCTGGGACACTGAGGGCCGGCCGGCGGTGGTCATTCCTCGGCGGCTGCCTGGGAACTGGCCTTTCTGGGTAGACTTGTGGAACGGTGGAATGGGCTTGGCATCGCTGCTCCCCTGCGGGGGGGCTCCGCGGCCGGCCCCGGCTGGGTGCGGGCTTCGGAGGCGGGTGAGGTGGCTTATGCGACTGCGGCGCTTCCAATCGCGTGCTGTTTTCCCCGCCCGAACGGGAATGCAGAGTTCGCTCCTCTTCCCTCGCGGGACGTGCGGGCAGGCGGCCCAAACCGGGCGTCTTCCTGGCGAAATTAATTCTTTTTGGTTTCTACGTAGCGCCTCTTAATCTCCGCCTGGCTCATGGCCCCCGTGGAACTCTCGCCCGCGTTTTTTTCGTGGGCTTTCACGCGGGGCTACCTGGCGTTGTATCCGCCTCCACACGGGCCACCGGGACGTGCCGCTGGGGCCGGCGGGCGGCCGCCGGGCCCACACACCAAACTCCCCACTTGCTCCGACTTCATTGAGCTTGTGCCAGCCAAGAGTTTAACCGCGCCCGCCCACCGGGGTCTCGTCCCGCCCCCAGCCTGTGTCTGTGCAGCCCTTGTGTTCCCCGGTTGCCGACATAATCCACTGCTTTACTGCCCCTCCTCTCGTCTGTTTCTTTGCTGTTCCCTAGAGGACATTTTCGTTGTATTTTTGTCTTCTGTCGTGACATCGTAGAGGCACGGCTTAGTGTTCTCTAAGAATTCTACTTCCCGTTCCCCCCCACCGTGATCTTTCTTTTTTTTTCTTATTGGCTTTGAACCGGGCATGTTAAGCCTCCGGCGCCTCAAACTAGTGCTTCTTGCACACGCCTGGTCGTTGGACCGAGTTGTTGTTCTTCGCCGCGTCACTCGGTTGGATTGAGTGGTGGTTGACGCGCTCGCTCGGACTTCCCTGACGTACTCTGGAGGGAGCATGGCGGTCAAGCTCCCTCGCCTGGCCCTGACACCATTGGGTGACCTTTACGGTGCGTCACACTGCTGCTCCTACGTCTTCCTTTTTCTTCACTCCGGTGGATTCTTCTCTCCCGGCAATGGTAATCCCTCCCCCCTCCCCTGCCTGACGGAATCGTGCCCACAGCCCAAAACCCCAGGGGTTTAGGTTGCTTGGTGTCACTGATAATTGGCACACCTGACTTGAACGGCACACACCAGGCAGAGATTTTTCTTGCGAGTTTTCTGATTGTGGGTTTGCACTGTCATCCTCTGAGGTGAGATGAGTGTGGACTGCCCAACGATGGCCACTGTGAAGGGACCCAGCGCCCACAAATGTCAGTTTTCTAAATTCGGCTCCTAGGTTGAGTTTGTTGGATCGTTGAAGACGACAATGACTAGTCTGTCCATAGTGCGACCACTACACTCCGGATGAAACCCCACTGCCCTCCCCACAAGTGTTAATGCTCCCGTCTGGCTTCTCACCAAGATCCTGTTTGACCACTTACTATCACATTGCGCCGGCCTTTGCATTTCACGTTGTTTGCGGTCCCCCTTGTATGCCCCCCCCCTAAACGCGCATCCTCCTCCTAGTACTCCCTCCCTTATGGTGCTGAGAGTCATGTGCTGTGTCTAAAGTCACCCACATGGGTTTTATGGGCCGCCCCCGGGCACGGGAATCCGCACCCCGACGCACGCCCGCCAGTTTGTAGTTCAGCATCGAGCGCCCCTCCCCCCACTCCCGGTTCTCGCCGCCTGTCGGGTGTAAACAGCAAACGCGTGGCCCAGATGTCGTTCCTCTTTACTGCAAGTCTTGACAATCCTGGACCTCCTGTTGGGAGCGTGAGCCCCACTTTGCCTCATTTTCCTATGGAGGAAAGAATAAAGGGGAGGATCTGATGCGCATCTACTAACCGTTGTATAACACACACACCCCCCACCCGCTGCAACGCCTGTTCTTTGGCTTCGCGCGCGCGAGTGCTTCTAGTAGTCGTCTTTATAAACTTTACATCTCACCTGTGTCAAGTGTACAGGATGAAATCCTTGATTCTCTATTGCTGTATGCACAGTTTCCCCCCTGCACCCCGCTTGTTTTTGTTGCTCTCGTGTATCAGTTCCTCCACTTCCCCCCCCCTAATCCCCATCTCTGCCGAGGTAATCTGGTGTGTTTCCATGGCTTATTACGCGCGCGTGTCACGCCAAGCAGGTGTCGTCGTGATGATCCTCTTGTCCATCGCCTCCTCCCCGCTGGCGTACCCTCGGCCCGACCTTCCACGGTCCCCGAGCCAACCAACTGTGGGCCCCACGGGACCTCTCCGTCCCCCCATAAGTCCCCCACTCCTCGGAAGTAACACCTAAATCTCATCATGCAATGAGGTGGATTACTCGATCCAGTCGGACTGCCATTGGGCTCCCCACAGTGAGCACTATCACTTCTAGCACTTTACTGCTCATATTGGTTGGTTCCGGTTTCTTAAACTCGGCGTCGTCCCGGCCCCCCCCCCAGTGGAATTTAATGGAATTCGTCCTCTCCGATAAAAGTCCTCCTACCGGTGCGCCCCCCCCCCCCCCCCGGGCCTGGCCCCCCCCCCCCGCGTCGCCGGGGTGCACACTACCCCCATACTTACACAACAAAAACACCGAAATTTAACAGCTGTGACCTAATTCTTGCGACCAGTGTGCCCCCCGCGAGGTCTAATAACCACAATTTTCTCTACGTACTAGCTTTATTCGCCGGTGTCCTCGCCTCGCCCCCCCCTGACACCCCCCACCTAACAGGCACCAGCCAATCTCCAATCGCCACTATTGAGCTAGGGGATCGTCGGTAAGGCGTTGCTATTGAGGTGCCTACGTGCTCAACAGATTCGCATGTCTACCTGTATTTCACCGTCTGTGGAGGGAACACTAAAGGGCCCTGGTTTCAGAAGATTATGTCCCCCCGACGATCCGCTAAGGCACAGCTGCATGTTAGAACAATTAACCAGTGCTGATTACAACTGCGGTATGTTTCTTCTCTTCATGTTGTTGTATGATTGTGCTGACATGTACTCTAGAAGCAGGGGCTGTGGCATGGATTTGCCACCCATGATGCTTTCAGGCACATTAGTCCCTGAGCACATTTTGTGCAGCTCAATGTGACTCCTCGCCGTAACCACTCTCGCCCAAATTACTAACCGACCCGGACTTCCTATCGGTGGAATCTCGTTTACCATATTTCCTATTTTTCTATCTTCTCTTTAGGCCAAGTCGTTGTTGTGACCTTTTGAGTATGTACAGTATCCTTCCCAGGTGTTGTGTGGATTTAGTTATGTTATATCCTCTCAGGCCACTTATTTCACTACAGTCTAACATACAATTTTGTCTACAGTAGTCAATAAATTCCCAAAATCCCACGACCCCAAACCCTATTTGATAAATATTTACCACTTTCAAATTCTTTAAGCTTTAACAAATAAGCTCAGGTAGCATGTTCCCAAGGTTTCTCTATCGGAGCATAATGTTTGAAGCTCACAGATACAGCTAGAAGGCACGCACATGACCTTTCATTATCCCGGTTCTATTATGACCTACCACCGTGCGTCACTGGTTACAAAATGGATAATGTAATAGATATTATTATTTTTGATTTCGCAAGCAATAGGAGTGAATTTGCCATTCTGTTTTCGCCCTCTTTAACTTCCCTGCCTATCTTGAGGCCCCTGAGGATCCCTTGTAATCCATTTTTCAGCCTCACCGATCTCGCCGCCCCTGCCTGCCCTTTTGACCGCCACGGCCTTCTCTGGCTATATGTTTTTTCCCTTTATCTATCAATGAATACTGCAATGCACTCGTGGCTACCGCATCATAGAGTTGTGGAAGAGACCGCAAGTGGATCAGTCCAACCCATTCTGCCATGCAGGAAATCAGATCAAGGCATCCCGGCGCCTCACCGGGCCATCCAGCTCTGCTTAAGTCTCACGGAGGCGGACTCCACCACAGTCCGACTCCCCTGGGCCTTTCTTCCTCCTTAGTGTGTCTACTTGCCAAACCGCCCTTCCTGTCAGGAGTTTTTCTTAACTCCGCTCGAGGTGGTAGCTGTGCATCCTCTGCTCCGGGTTTAGTCTCTGGGCAGCAGAAGAAACAGTTCGTCGCCTCCTCACTATGACATTCCCTTCAAGTATTTTAACGGGCTATCTATCACCTCTTAGCCTTCTCCAGGTAGAACATCCCTAGCTCCCTAAGTATTCCTCAAGGACATGGTTTTCACGACCTTCACATTTTAGTCGCCCCCCTTTGGGACACGCTCGCGCAGTTTCTAACATCTTTTTAAATTGGTGGTCAGAATTGGGACCCAATTGTCCAGGTGGGGCCTGACCAAGCCGGTAGAGTGGCCTATTACTGTCCCTTTGATCTAGACATTTTATTTTATTTGTGCGCTAACATAGCATGGCCTTTTAAAAAAGAAAAAAAAAAAAAAAAAAAAAAAAACAAAAAAACAAAAAAAAAATAAAAAAAAAAAAAAAAACCAAAATAAAAAAAATAAAAAAAAAAATAAATAATATAAAAAAAAAACAAAAAAAAAAAAAAAAATAAATAAAAATAAAAAAAAAAAAAATAAAAAAAAACAAAAAAAAAAGCAAAAACACCAAAAAAAAAAAAATAATTACAAAAAAACCAAAGAACCAGAGCAACCAGACAACTGAACAGCACAGCAACGAAACCCCCCACAATCCAAACCACCAAAACAAAAAACAAACTACAACACAATCACAAAAAAATAAACGAAAAATAAAAAAACAAAACATACAAATTAACTCAACAACAAAACATCAAAAAATCCCCCACAAAACGCACCCACCAAACAAATTAAACACAAGAACCAACACACGAACTACACACAAACAAACCCAAACAAACCAAAAAACCACACAAACACCAAAACAAACACACCAAGATACCACAACCCAGAACAACAAACCAAAAGAAACCCCAAGAAACGAGCTAACACCACACAAACTCATTGAAAACAATAAAACCAACACACACAATAACCCACAAACATACACCTTCCGCTCCCACAACCCCACTACACCCCCCCCCCCCCCCCCCCCACTACCCGATCCGCCCTCACCCCGCCACCCATCCCCCCCCCCCCCCCCCCCCCCCCCACCCCCCCACCCTCCCCACCCACCACAAACCCTCCCCCCTCACCCAGACACCCCTACCCCCCCCCTACCCCCCCCCACCCAACACCCAACCCCCCTCATTATCCCCTTCTCCTTCCACCCCCTCTCCCACCACCCCCCTCCCGACTCCTTTCTCGCATTGCATGCTGGGAGTTGAAGTTTTGGGAGTGGGAAAGGACTCCGATTTTCTGTCACGTGATGCTCGCTTTTCCCTCGGTGCATGCTGGGAGTTGAAGTTCTGGGAGTGGGAAACGACTCCCATTTTCTGTCACGTGATGTATGCTTTTCTCGCATTGCATGCTGGGAGTTGAAGTTTTGGGAGTGGGAAAGGACTCCGATTTTCTGTGACGTGAGGCTTGCTTTTCCCTCGGTACATGCTGGGAGATCAAGTTCTGGGAGTGGGAAAGGACTCCCATTTTCTGTCACGTGAGGCTCGCTTTTCCCGCATTGCATGCTGGGAGTTGCAGTTCTTGGAGTGGGAAAGGAGTCCCAATTTCTGTCACGTGAGGCTCGCTTTTCCCGCATTGCTTGCTGGGTATTGAAGTTCTGGGAGTGGGATAGGACTCCCATTTTCTGTCACGTGAGACTTGCTTTTCCCGCATTGCATGCTGGTAGTTGAAGTTCTGGGTGTGGGAAAGGACTCCCAATTTCTGTCACGTGAGGCTCGCTTTTCCCGCATTGCATGGGAAATTGAAGTTCTGGGAGTGGGAAAGGACCCAATTGCTGGCACGGTGAGGTAGCGTTTTCGCATGGCAATGCGGGAGTTGAAGTTCTGGAGTGGGAAAGGCTCCCATTTCTGTCACGTGAGCTCGTTTTCCCGCCATTGCATGCTGGAGAGTTGAAGTTCTGGAGTGGGAAGGGACTCACATTTTCTGTCACGTGAGGGCTTTTCCGCATTGCATGCTGGGAGTTGAAGTTCTGGGAGTGGGAAAGGGAACTCCCATTTTCTGTCACGTGAGGCTTTTTCCCGCATGCATGCTGGAGAGTTGAAGTTCGGAGTGGGAAAGGAGCTCCCATTTTCTGTCACGTGAGGCTCGCTTTTCCCTCGGTGCATGCTGGGAGTTGAATTTCTGGGAGTTGAAAAGGACTCCCATTTTCTGTCACGTGAGACTCGCTTTTCCCGCATTGCATGCTGGGAATTGCAGTTCTGGGAGTGGGAAAGGACTCCCATTTTCTGTCACGTGAGGCGCGCTTTTCCCGCAATGCTTGCTGGGAGTTGAAGTTCTGGGAGTGGGAAAGGACACCAATTTTCTGTCACGTGAGGCTGCCTTTTCCCGCATTTCATGCTGGGAATTGCAGTTCTGGGAGTGGGAAAGGACTCCCATTTTCTGTCACGTGAGGCGCGC
>NW_024803627.1:3732-7209 GCF_019175285.1 Sceloporus undulatus | reverse complement strand
TCCAATGCTGCTTTGGTTGGTAAGGGAGGGAGAAGATTATGGATAAGGGGTATGCTATGGCTGGGGGGGAGGTTACATCTGGTGTGAGCGGAGGTCCTATTGGAGTAGTGTGGGGCAGGGGGAGGTATGGCGGTAGGAAGGTGGAGAAGCGTTACAGGGGAAAATGAGATCGATGTGTAATATCTATTTCACCTTCCTTCCACCTTCCTAACCAAAGAGGCCTGAGGGTCAATCCAACCATACCACAAACCCTGTCTCTGCTCCTGTGCAATGCCAGGTCCGTGATGAATAAGTCCCACATCATACATGATCTTCTGGAGGACAAGAACTGCGACCTGGCTTGCATTACCGAGACCTGGCTTAGGCCTGGGGATGAAGCGGTGTGGGCACGGGCCCTTCCTGCTGGGTTCTCGGTTAAGGACCAGACCAGGTTAGGTGGGCGGGGGGGGGGGGTGGGAGTTGCTTTGATTTATAAGAACACTCTTCCTCTAACCAGGAACCATGTCTGGCAAACTTCTTTTATCGAGTGCATTTACCATACCCTGAAGGCCAGAGACAGTCTAGGGATTCTGTTGGTCTACCGGCCACCCCGTGCACTAACGGACTCCCTGGCCGAGCTGACACAGCTGGTCTCGGAGCTGGTGTTGGAGTCCCCCAGGCTTCTTGTCCTGGGGGACCTCAACATCCCCTTCGTGGCCAGTCAAAATCCATCTGGTGCGGCTCGGGAGTTCATGGATTCCATGACTGCCATGGGCCTGTCTCAACTGGTCTTGGGGCCGACGCATCCTGCGGGTAATACACTCGATATGGTCTTTTGCACGGACATGGAAAGTCCGTGGGCGGAAGTAACTAATATTTCCGCCCTGTCATGGATGGACCATTTCCTGGTGGAGGCAAAAATCAAGGCTTCTACCCAGTTCCCTCCCGGGGGTGGTGGACCTATTAGAATGGTCCACCCTCGAAGGCTGATGGAACCCAAAAGGTTCCAAGAAGCCCTAGAGGGGTTTATGGTTGGATGTGACGGCGATTTTGTTGATGCCCTGACCACCATCTGGGACACTGTTCTCTCCAGGGCTATACACAGTATCGCTCCCAAGCGTCCTCTCAGGCCTTCTTCCAAAAAACAGCCCTGGTATACGGAAGATCTCCGGGCAAGGAAGCAGGTCCTGCGACGACTAAAGCGCAAATGGCGAAGCCACCATCTCTTAACCGACAAGGCTCTCCTAGCCTCTCTTTTAGATGACTATGGAGAGGCGATAGACGCAGCAAAGAATTTGTTCTATGCTGCACGTATCGCGTCCGCGGAGTCGTGTCCAGCAGAGCTGTTCAGAGTAGTGAGGGAGCTCACGCAGCCTTCCCCCTCTCTGAACCCTATTTTGGAACCATCCAAGGCCTGCTGGGACAAATTTAACAACTTCTTCGTGGACAAAACCTCTCGGATAAGGGCTGATCTCGACGCCATTATTGGGTCAGAATCTGGAGCAGAGGCCTCCAGAGCTTCCGTGGACTCTATTGTACTGGATCAATTTGAGTCTGTAAGTACCGAGGATGTGGACAAGATCCTTAGAAGCGGTAAGAAGACAACCTGCTCACTCGATCCCTGTCCCTCATGGCTAGCGGCTCGGGGGGTGTAGGTGTAACGTCTTTGTTGCACCAGATTATTAATACATAATTCAGGGACGGGCAGTTTCCAACCAGGTTGAAATTGGCCACAGTAAAACCGCTGATTAAAAAGCCCTCCCTTGACCCCCTGTTGCATAGTAATTATTGGCCCGTTTCGCTATTGCCATTTTTAGGGAAGGTGATCGAGAAAGCGGTTGCACTCCAGCTTCAATCGATCTTGGATGATACGGATTATCTAGACCCATTTCAAACTGGGTTCTGGGCGGGCTATGGAGTTGAGACTGCCATGGTCGCCCTGGTCGATGATCTCCGTCTGGGTATAGACAGGGGTAGCGTGTCCCTGTTGGTGGTCTTGGACATCTCAGTGGCTTTCGATACCATTGACCATGGTATCCTTCTGGAGCGCCTGAGAGAGTTGGGAATCGGGGGCACTGCACTCCAGTGGTTCCGATCCTACCTCTCAGGAAGGTTCCAGATGGTGCAGCTGGGAGATGTGTGCTCTGATAAGAGGGCACTTACATCTGGTGTCCCTCAAGGAACCATTCTGTCTCCCATGCTATTTAACATTTACATGAAACCGCTTGGAGAGATCATCCGGAGGCACGGGGCGCGGTGTTATCAGTACGCTGATGACACCCAAATAGTCTTCTCTGTGCCTCCGACTGATGCAGTGACCAGGAATGGCATCTCCAAAAGGTGGAAGAGGCAACAAGGGGGTCAGCTATTTTAGATCTGATCCTAACCAACAAGGATGACTTGGTTAATGGGGTGCAAGTAGTGGGATCATTAGGTGGAAGTGACCATGTTCTCCTGGAGTTTGTAATACAGTGGAAAGGAGAAGCCAGGCATAGTCAGACACGCATCCTAGACTTTAGGAGAGTGGATTTCAGTAAACTTAGAGAAGTATTGAGAGCGATTCCATGGTCAGAAATATTAAAAGATAAAAGAGTTCAGGACGGATGGGAGTTTCTCAAAAGAGAGATACTGAAGGCACAATTTCAAACAGTTCCAGTGAGAAAGAAAAACGGGAGGTGTCTCAAGAAACCAGGATGGATGACTAAGGAACTTTCAACTGAGCTAAGTTTGAAACGGAACATATATAAGAAATGGAAAAAGGGGGAAATCACCAAAAAGGAATTCAAAGAAATAGCAGGCATGTGTAGGGGTAAAGTCAGAAAAGCTAAAGCGCAGAATGAACTCAGGCTTGCTAGAGAGGTTAAGAACAATAAAAAGGGCTTTTTTGGATATGTCCGCAGCAAAAGGAAGAAGAAGGAAACGGTAGGGCCACTGCACGGAGAAGATGGCAAAATGCTAACAGAAGACAGAGAAAAGGCAGAATTACTCAACACCTTCTTTGCCTCAGTCTTCTCAGAAAAGGCAAAGGGTGCTCAACCTGAGGATAATGGAGCAGAGGACAGAATAGGGGAATTTCAGCACAGAATAAGTAAAGAGATAGTAGAGGAACACCTTATTAATCTAAATGAATTTAAGTCTCCGGGACCAGATGAACTCCATCCAAGGGTATTAAAAGAACTGGCAAATGTAATATCGGAGCCATTGGCAATCATCTTTGAAAACTCCAGCAAAACAGGAGAGATCCCAGCAGACTGGAGGAGGGCAAACGTTGTCCGCATCTTCAAAAAGGGGAAAAAAGAGGATCCCAACAATTATCGTCCAGTTAGTCTGACATCAGTACTAGGAAAGATTCTGGAGCACATCATTAAACAGAGAGTCTGTGAACAACTAGAAGGCAATGCCATAATCACAAAAAGTCAACATGGGTTTCAGAGAAACAAGTCATGCCAGACAAACCTAATCTCTTTCTTTGATAAAATTACCAGCTTGGTAGATGAA
>NW_024803627.1:0-3632 GCF_019175285.1 Sceloporus undulatus | reverse complement strand
CTAGAAGGCAATGCCATAATCACAAAAAGTCAACATGGGTTTCAGAGAAACAAGTCATGCCAGACAAATCTGATCTCTTTCTTTGATAAAATTACCAGCTTGGTAGATGAAGGGAATGCTGTGGATATAGTATATCTTGATTTCACTAAGGCCTTTGACAAGGTTTCCCATGACATTCTTGCAAACAAGCTTGTAAAATGTGGGCTAGACAAAGGAACTGTTACATGGATCTGTAATTGGTTGACCGGCCAAACCCAAAGGGTGCTCAACAATGGCTCCTTTTCATCCTGGAGAGAAGTGACCAGTGGGGTCCCACAGGGCTCTGTCCTGGGCCCAGTGCTATTCAACATCTTTATCAATGACCTGGATGACAGAATTGGGAGCATACTTATCAAATTTGCAGATGACACCAAATTAGGGGGAATAGCTAATATCCCAGAGGACAGGATCAAGATTCAAAATGACCTGAATACACTAGAAAGCTGGGCTAAAGCTAACAAAATGAAATTCAACATGGAGAAATGGAAGGTATTGCACTTAGGGCGGAAAAATAAAATGCACAGATATAAGATGGGTGACACCTGGCTGAATGAAACTACGTGTGAAAGGGATCTAGGAGTCCAAGTAGACCACAAGTTGAACATGAGTGAACAGTGTGATGCGGCAGCTAAAAAGGCCAATGCTATTTTAGGCTGCATCAATAGAAGTATAGTGTCTAGATCAAGAGAAGTAATAGTGCCACTGTATTCTGCTCTGGTCAGGCCCCACCTAGAATATTGTGTCCAGTTCTGGGCGCCACAATTCAGAAAGGACATTGAGAAACTGGAGCGTGTCCAAAGGAGGGCGACAAAAATGGTGAAGGGTCTGGAAACCATGCCCTATGAGGAACGACTTAGGGAGCTGGGGATGTTTAGCCTGGAGAAAAGAAGGTTAAGAGGTGATATGATAGCCCTGTTTAAATATTTGAAAGGATGTCATATTGAGGAGGGAGCAAGCTTGTTTTCTGCTGCTCCAGAGAACAGGACCCGGAACAATGGATGCAAGCTACAGGAAAAGAGATTCCACCTCAACATTAGGAGGAACTTCCTGACAGTAAGGGCTGTTCGACAGTGAAATGCACTCCCTCGGAGGGTGATAGAGTCTCCTTCCTTGGAGGTCTTTAAACAGAGGCTGGATGGCCATCTGTCAGGGATGCTTTGATTTGGATTTCCTGCATGGCAGGGGGTTGGACTGGATGGCCCTAGTGGTCTCTTCCAACTCTACGATTCTATGATTCTATGATTCTATGATTCTCTCCTCTAGATGCCTGTCTGGAGTCAGTAATGGGCTGGATGAGGGAAAACAGACTCAGGCTGAATCCAGAGAAAACGGAAGTACTTGTGATAGGTTCCCCAGGTCCAGGTTTGGAGGTTTGTCCACCTGTCCTTGACGGGGTCACGCGTCCCCTGAATGACTCTGTTCGCAGTCTGGGGGTGCTCTTGGACTCGTCGCTCCACCTCACATCTCAGGTGGATGCGACGGTCAGGAGTACCTGTTATCAGCTTCAGTTGATATGCCAGCTGCGACCCTACCTGGGCCGGGGGGACCTTGAAACTGTAGTACATGCTCTGGTAACCTCTCGTTTGGATTTCTGTAATGCGCTCTACATGGGGCAACCCTTGTATCATACCCGGAAGCTTCAGTTGGTTCAGAACATGGCAGCAAGGCTGGTCACTGGATCTTCCAGGGCTAGCCATATAACACCGATACTTGAAGATTTTCATTGGCTGCCTATTCGCTTCCGGGCGCAATACAAGGTGGTGGTCGTTACCTATAAAGCCCTAAATGGCTTGGGCCCAGGGTACTTAGAGGACCGCCTCTCTCCATATAATCCGCCCCGCACTCTCAGATCTGGGGATAAACATCTTTTAAAAGTTCCAGATGCAAGACGAGCTGTCACCACACAAAGGGCCTTCTCAATAGCGGCCCCTAAGCTCTGGAACTTGATCCCCGACGAGCTCCGCTCGACCCCCTCCCTAGCCCAATTTTAAAAAGGGCTGAAGACGTATTTGTTCAAACAGGCTTACCCCCAATAGCCCTATTATGTTCCCCTCCCCCGTTGCTAGCCTGAATGTTTGTAAATGCTATTGTGTATTGCTGTTTTTATGCCGATATTACAACTGTTTTATTGTATTTTATCTGTTACTGGGATGATATATCCCATTATTGTACGCCGCCTTGATCCCTGGAAAGGCGGGATAGAAATAAAACTTTTATTTATTATTTATTATGATGCCGTGCTCATGCTCATGGCGCGAGAGAGCGTGTGTGCCTCAGGTGTGCTCGCCATTCATTCTGCAGTCACGCGACTTCCACAGGTAATCAGGTACACTGTATATGGTTGGAAATAGTTGGTCCTTAAGAGATATAAATAACTATTAATTATAAGAATAAATGAGTACAACTATAACTAAATAACACAAGAAAAACTATGCAAACAACTTCATATCCATGATGCTTTGTACAATTCTATTTTTAAATAAACTTCTGTTATAGTTTCAAAAAAGACTTGGCCAGAGTTTTAAAATAGTAACACACTACTACACTTTACCCAAGTCGTACCCAAGAGTGGAAGAAAAGATAAAGGGGACAGAAGTGGGTGAAAAGGCCCATCAGAAAGGAACATAGGTGTGTTACAGACCACCGCTTTGTGGCGGTCTGCCGGCGCTGCTGTTTGCTCCGCGAGGGAACCGCAGCAGCCAAACCGCGCGACTCCCTCGCGCAACAAAACAGAAGCTCCAAAATGGAGCTTCTTCCTGCGGCGCAGTTATGATGCCTCGAGGTGCCAATGGTGCACTCCCAAAGTCATAAGCGCCACACGACATGCGGACGCACAGCGTCCGCTACGTCAATATGGCGGCGGCCGTGTGGAACGGCCGCCGCCATTTTGTATGTATTCACTATGTACTAGGGTTAGGGGGTGCGGAAGCACCGCCCCTTCCTAACCCTAATACGTAGTGAATACGTACAAAATGGAGGTTTGTAACCCGCCATAGTGTTGTTAATTAAAGTGGTCATGACAGTAGCATCTGCAAAATGTAGTGGCATCTTATTTTAATTTCTTTCAGTGAATTAATTTTGGATATACAGTCCGTCCTCGCCTTATGCGGGGGATCCGTTCCGGATCCCTCCACGTAAGGCGAATTCCACCTATGCTCGAGCCCCATTGGAAACAATGGGGCTCGTGTGCGGCGGCGCGGCGGTGTGGGCGCGCGCGTGACACAACGGGCGTGCGCCCCCATTCAATTGAATGGGACGCGCCGCCCCTTATGCCCCGTGCGCACCCCGCGGCTTGAGCGCGTACGCTCAAGTCCGCGTATGTCAAGACAGCGTATGGTGAGGTTCCACTGTAGTCATATGAAATGGTATAAATAAGTTATTGGAAGCTGACCAAACACAGATCAATTGAAAACCAAACAAGCTAGATGCAAAATAGGTACTTCTGTATTTTCAAAATGAATTTTCAATGTTGAAAGCAGGCATGTGACCTGTAGGTCACATGTCCTCAAGGCTATTTTTGTATCTCCCTCTGCCTTCCCTTTTTATTTGTGAAAACATTTTTCATTCTCTCTATTCTCTAGGAAGCATTGGGA